>NC_137693.1:17617130-17774630 GCF_963989245.1 Nansenia antarctica
GGGATTCGAACCCAGGACCTATGAATCAGCGGCGCGCGGACAAACGAGCTGCGCCACGCAGGGAGTGACACATTCGACTGTTTAAAACTTCTACTGGCCAGTGTGGAATCGCGTCATTAGCATGTGGCTAATCTGCAGCTGAACGGGCAGTGAACGAGCCAGTAGACAGTCACACGCAGTGAATGCGGAAGTCCATGAATGCGAAACTCCGTTTCTCCCTGGCTTGTACTGATCACTGTGGAATCGCGGACATTGGCTTTCACGGCTTTCATTGGCATGTTATGTCCACTATGGAGGTGGATCCAAGAAATTAGGAATGAGTGAAATTAGGGTATCGATTGCTTTTCACAACAAAAAAGACACAAATGTGACGTCGTGTTACTCCCATGAGCCTTTGCGCCACATATTCATTGAAAGTACTACAAACAAAGTACACATTCTAATCGAAATAATGTTTGATGGTAAACAGTACACATGAAGACATATTTAGATATTTATAATGTAAACGTGTTGGAAAAATAATAAAACAGCCGACTTCACTATTCTGAATTAACGCGACCCTGTGATTACCATGACCAGAACAACCTTCCCCAGGAATATAGACGTGTGCTCGGCTATTGATAGGTCATGCCTTAAACTGATGAGTAAGGAAAATAACGACGCGGGGTGACGCCCGTGTCCTCGTTCTAACTAGCAGATTAAGTTTTGACCGGGCACAGGTCCGCCCGTACAGGTGACTCGCCTACTTTGTGAGATGCCTTGCTGGGTGAGGATCTGCCCGACCCTTTAGATGTAAAAAAAAAAAAAAAAAAAAAAAGAGAAAGCAATTAGGATATAGTGTAAACCTAATTATTAGGTTAATTAGTTTTCAAGAATACAAACTCATCTTTTTAATATTGCCTTTAAATGACTGTATTATGTAATATATTAGTTGATGAATCTATATATGTGTATATATTTGTATATGTATTTACTTGTTTAAATCTTGTAGTCATTCTTAAGTTATTTTGTTAAAGCACTTTGAGCTGCAACGTTTGCAGGAAAAGTGCTATACAAATAAAGCTTATTATGTAAACCTTCCCATCAAATGCCATTCAGACAAAACTTTACCATCAGTTCTCCACCTGTAGATGATTAATACTCTTCCAAATGTCAATCAAATGGTTGTTCCATTGTTTATGCCACAGTGTTGCAGTATATGTGGGAATACGGTACATGTGGGAAAACTACAATTAGGGTTAGGTGCTACGTCCACTTGGTACATGCTGGCATGTCTAACCCTACCCGTAACCCTAACCGTAGCACCCTAGCACCTAACCCTAACCCTAGTTTTTCCACATGTACCGTATATATATACAGGGTTCGAGTTATAAGCTGAGCTTTGTGGGGGTCTCCAAAATAACAGTGCGAAATGTTCTCATGCACCCGCGCGAGTCATGCCCACACAGCGATGGGGCTTAGGAGTTTTAATGAGCCATAGGCTACTCATTTCACCACATCAACAGCACCACATGAAACAACAGCTAGAAGCGATAGTCACGGGTATCTCGGCCAATAATGTTGTTGTTTTTGCTATACAGTCCATTCACTTTCCCTGTTAGCACGACACATTGTCCACATCTCCATTTCCAGTGACATCACACCTGACATCAATAATCATGCATGCTTGTCCATGAATTGTGCTTTCATCTAATGTTATGCTACTACGGGAATCAAGTGAGAAATGAATTTGTTTTTCATCGCTTGTGCAACGTGCAGCACTTTTCCAGCACATCAGGCCATTTCTGGGAAATGAGACCATCTAAAAATGAAACTTAAAAAACACTTTCTCTTTTGTCTTTATCTTTATTGAACATAATAATATTGCATAGCAGGTTGTAGAAACGACGTGAGAATTGCAGCATCAAGATATATTGTATACAGAGAGAACAATAAGGGCTCTAGGACAGAACCCTTGACTCTGGCTGTCTTAAAGGCAACAGGGCCAGATCCAGTGGTCCGTGAGGAATTGACGATGGTGGTAAGGAAAGGAAGGTGGTGATGGGATCGAGAGGACGGGTGGTTGCCCAATTGGATGAGACACATTTTAGGTCCATCTTCAGAGGATAGAGGGGAAATCGATGATAAACCAGAGACAGAGGGTAGCATGGAAAGATTTGGCAGAAGTGGAAGCAGTGATAGCAACAGGTCGAGTGAAAGAGTTGTTAATATCATCTACCTTCTTTACAAAGTAGGTGACAAAAAAGTAATCTGCAGAGAGGGAGGAGGGAGGGGAAGGGGAAGGAGGGTGAGTGAGGAAAATGTGGAAAACAGTTTCCTAGGGGTCAGAAGCAGAAGATTGAATTTTTAGAAAGAAGCTTTAGGGAGGAGCAGACACAGAGGTGAAAAAAAAATGAGGAGGAGAGCACTGGCGGATTCAGGGGGGGGGCGACCGCCCCTCCTGGTGCCCCCACGGTTGAAAAACGTCTCGCTTAAGTGCCCTTTTGAGTGGCAAAAATGCCCTTTTGAGTGGCGAAAATGAGAGGATGTGCCCTATTGGTGCCCCTCCAATGGTCTAAACTTGACCATGTGCCCCCACAGTTGAAAAACGTCGCACTAAAGTGCCCTTTTGAGTGGCGAAATTAGAGGATGTGCCCTATTGGCTTGGCTTATATTCCAATGATCTAAACTTGACCATGTGCACTGATGGGGTCCCATGTTGTGCAGTACGTGCTCTTTTTTTCTTTTCGCCCCTTCCCTTCAAACAGCCTGAGTCCGCCACTGGAGGAGAGTGTGTGTTGCAATGCCCTGTTCTACTAGCTTGCAGAGACTCAGACAACCAAGATGCGGACTGAGAGAATTGTGCTGGCCTAGTGGACAGAGTTAGTCAAACCATGAGAAGAGAGTGGGTAGGAGGATGGAGGAGATAGCATCAGTAGACAGAATGTAACCCATAGGAAACGCTAGTGTTCCTGTTACTAATCTATTGTGACTACGCCACTTCCAATTGTAGGGTGGGAGACCCTAGGTAACATCTGGTGATTGAGTTTGTGTGTTCAGTTTAAGTGAACAAACAGAGTTTTGAGAGCAAAAAAGTATTTCCATCTCTCCACCAAGATGGCGTCGCGCTTAGTCGCGAGGCTCGGGGTGGCTTCCACGCTGGTGTTTTTTTGTGCTTTTAAGAATATTTGTATGTACATTTTTATTTTAATACTTATAGGGAACAGTTGTGTAAATAGTACCTACAGCAGGCTCGACTTATTAGAAATCGGCACGCAAAACGACAAGACAGTTACAGCGGAGTTTCTAAAGCAACACAGGATTTTTAACGAGATAGCCCGTGTACCGGGCGAACCTTGGTTCTCAGTCCCCTCCCTGAGGCGGAAGCGACGGAGGCGAGATCGTAAGCAACCCCGAGGCTGCAGGGGAGGCCTGTTAGCAAGGCTAAGGAGAAGCCCAAACAAGCCAGCTATTCCAAGCATTTTCCTCTCAAATGTCAGATCCCTGACAAATAAGATGGATGAACTGAGACTACAGGTGGCAAAAAACAGCATCGTAGGGGATAGCTGTGTGATTATTCTGACCGAAACCTGGCTAAATGACAACATTGTGGACGCTAACGTTAGCTTAGAGGGCCGAACGCTTCATCGCGCTGACCGCACGGAGCTTAGCGGTAAGTCAAGAGGAGGTGGGATCATAATATCGACGAAGGACAGCTGGTGCTTAAACACGAAAACTGTAAGTAGCCACTGCTCACCAGACCTAGAATACTTGACTGTTAAATGCCGACCCACATACCTGCCTAGGGAGTTTAACGCGGTGCTAATTACATGTGTGTATATTGCACCTAGCTCAGACAGCAAAGTAGCATTGGCGCGACTATACGACGTCATTAGTAGCCAACAAAGTACTGATCCACAGGCTATCCACATCATAGCGGGGGACTTTAATCATGTCGACCTGAAGGCAGTACTACCCAAGTTCTACCAGCATGTAAAATGTGCAACGAGGGGAGAAAAAACACTGGATAAGGTATACACCAACATCAAACGTGCTTACAAGGCTAGTCCGCTAGCTCATCTAGGCATGTCTGACCATGTGTCAATCCTCCTGATTCCTGCATACACCACAATGGGGAAAAGTGCTCCCACCACCACTAAGACTGTCAGAACCTGGCCAGAAGGGTCCGCTCCACTGCAGATCTGCCTAAATGACACCCTATGGCAGGAATATGAGCATGAGGACCTGGAACAGTACACGTCGTCGGTTCTGAACCACATAGTGAACTGCACCAACTCAGTCACCGTGGACAAACGGGTCCGGGTCTACCCCAACACGAAGCCATGGATGACTGGGAAGGTCCAAAAACTGTTAAATGAGAGGGACAACGCCTTCTTCGCAGGGAAGCGCACACCGCTGTACAGCTCCACCAGGGCCAACCTAAAGCGCGGCATCAAAGCGGCCAAGGCAGAGCACAGAGAGAAGATTGAGGAATGCCTCCTGAGCAACGACTCCAGGCGGATGTGGCAGGGGGTTCAGCAGATGACAAACTTCAGAGCCAACAGGCTCACAGCCGCAGAGGACGACCCCCTGCTGGCGGGAAAGCTGAACACCTTCTACGCCCGGTTCGACGAGGGGCGAACGGAGGTAACCACAACACAGACACCACTCTCTCCAGCTCTCAGCAGCCTCACCCTCACAGAGCACGAGGTGAGACGCGTACTGAAGGCGGTGGACCCCAGGAAAGCCTCGGGGCCGGATGGCGTCCTGGGACGGGTGCTGAGAGACTGCGCCGACCAGCTGGCCGGGGTTTTCACCAACATCTTTAACCAGTCCCTGTCCCAGGCCACCGTCCCACCCTGCCTGAAAACCTCAACTATCATCCCAGTCCCGAAGAAAAGCACGGTGAGCTGCCTAAACGACTACCGCCCGGTGGCACTCACACCAATCATCATGAAGTGCTTCGAGAAACTAGTCCGGGCCCACATACTCACACGCCTCCCGCCCAACCTGGATCCATACCAGTTCGCCTACAGAGCCCACAGGTCCACAGAGGACGCCATAGCGACGACTCTCCACGCCACTCTATCCCACCTGGAGAGGGGAAACAGCTACGCGAGACTGCTCTTCGTGGACTTCAGCTCCGCCTTTAACACCATCCTTCCAGACAGGCTAGTGACCAAACTACTAGACCTGGGTCTATCACACTCTATATGTGCGTGGATCAAGGACTTCCTGACCAACCGCCCCCAGAGGGTGCGGGTGGGCCCCCACACCTCCACAGCCCTCAGCCTCAGCACTGGGTCACCCCAGGGCTGCGTGCTAAGCCCCATCCTCTACACCCACGACTTCACCCCCATCCACCCCAGCAACTACATCGTAAAGTTTGCAGACGACACCACCGTGGTGGGATGTATCTCGGGGGGGGACGAGGCGGCGTACAGGGATGAGGTAGAGCAATTGAGCAAGCTGTGCAAGGTAAACAACCTGCTGCTAAACAAGTCAAAGACCCAGGAACTCATCGTAGACTACAGGAGGAAAAAGTCCGAGATCCTGCCCCTGCTCATCGACGGAGAGAGCGTAGAGATGGTCTCAAACCTCCGTTTCCTGGGACACATCATACGGGATGACCTGGCCTGGAAGGACAACACTAAAGGCACCATCAAGGGGGCACAACAGCGGCTATACACCCTGAGATGCCTCAAGAAACAACACAGCAAGCAGGAGATGCTGGTGGCCTTCTACCACGGCGCAGTGGAGAGCATCCTCACCTTCGGCATCTCCAACTGGTACCACAGCTGCACGGCAGCGGAGAGAAACGATCTACAGAGAGTCGTGAGAACAGCACAGGGGATCACCGGCGCCACCCTCCCCTCTCTGGAGAAGCTGTACGAAACACGCTGTCTCAGGAGGGCCTCCAAGATCTCCAAGGACCCGACCCACCCTGGGCACGAACACTTTGTCAAGCTGCCCTCGAACAGGAGGTACAGGACCCCGGCCGCTAAGACAAACAGACTGAAGAACTGCTTCTACCACAGGGCCGTCAAGGCCCTGAACACAGAAAAGGCCTAAGTTCTGGGCCCAGGACAAGTCCGGACGGATTGTAATGGCAGCTAGTGCTGAGGCACAAACATGTACATTTTCAAGCCTGCAAACTGTGACACTTTAAAAAAATGTGAAAAAATACTTTCTTGTGCAATATGACAACCCTAGTTGACTATCTGTGCAGTATAGTACAGTGGATTGTGTACATAGCCTCTATTGATGTAAACCAGCTCTTTATCTTCTTGTGATTTTATGCATCTATGCTTTTTCCAAAATGTGTTTCTTTTTCCTTTCTTAAACACCAGGGGAGCCTCCCCTCCTAAATTTCGTTGTTTGGTACCTGTACTGTAACAATGACAAATAAAGTCTATCTATCTATCTATCTATTTAATTGCCTGTTTAGTTTGGAGAATGTTGTGAGTAGTTACTACAGTTAAAACAAGCTTTAATTAAAGTAACCTGATCAAAGAAATCAAAACAAACACAAAGCTCGGCCGGTTATCCAAATGTTAACAAAGGTTAAAAACGGGACCACTAAAAGGGACGCAAACCTGAAGTGGTTCAGATAAAATGTATTGTGGTCTGTGCCAGAATAGCAATGGACTGTTCACACAGAGTTGGTGATTCACAGAAACATAAACTAAATAAAGGAGCACTCATAGGAGTTTAAAACTCTAGGGAGCACTGCAAGTATAGCCAACTCAGGCTAAGGTCCAGGACTCTATTTTAGAGACTCTACACCGGCTTCCTGTTAAGTTCAGAATAGATTTCAAGATATTTCTGCTTGTTTATAAAGCTCTCACTGGCACAGCACCAGAATATCTGAAATACCTTTTGCTATCTTATTTATTTTATTTATTTATTTATTTATTTACCAGGGACAGTGCACATTAATCAACAAATCAGTTTCCACATCAATGTAAATGTGCCAGAGTTAGCGCATGAGCTAATTTCCATCTGTAGTCCCTGAGCAGGCTATTACAAAATGAATGGTGTAGTGTTATTAAAAACATCAGCAAGCACAACAAAACGACACAACAGGCAATACACTATATGACAATACAAGACAAAGCAAGACAATACAAGTTAAGCAGGCACAGCAAAATGATGCAACAGTGCAATACAGTACAAAACTAGATAATACACAGATACATGACAAAGTGACAAATATAATTAAAAACAGTGTTTACGAGGAGTGCTTGAAATGAGTATGATTACTCATGATCACAAATTGGGCTATCAGCCCAATAGAGCTCTCAGGTCTTCTGACGCTGGCTTTCTCTGTACACAAAAAGGCTATTCCTCACAAATTGTGTTCACAAATGTGTTTAAATCATTATATAATGATTAAAGCACTTTGAGCTGCAACGTTTGCAGGAAAAGTGCTATACAAATACAAGTTATTATTATTATTATTATTATTATTCAGTTGTTCGTTGCATAATGTTCATTGGCCCGACTAACTCCACTGGATCACCAAACGCGTGTTGAAAACTAGCGTCTTTCAAATTCTACCGCCACTTGCAAACACAACAGAACAGTGGGAGGACCCGGCAATAGGTGTCTAGTACTATGCCTGCCTGCATCTTATGCAGGCACAAGTAGACTGCCATTGGTTACACCGGCTACAAAAAGGAAGGAGGATTCAGTAGAAAGTAGGGAGGACAGACATAGAGATAGAGATGGGAGAGAGTATGGGTAGAGTTTGAGAGGGAGGGAATGGATTTGAGGGGAAGGGAGAAGGATACAAAGTGATGGTCAGAAACCAGAAGAGGGGGTAATAGTAAGGCTGGAGGAGGAGCAGGATCTGTTGAAGACAAAGGGAAGCTGATTGCCTCTGTCTATCTATCTATCTATCTATCTCTATCTCTATCTGATTGCCTGCCTTATGAGTCAGAGGAGAGTGGAAAAACAGTAAGATCAAAAGAGGAGAGATGGAAAGCCAGAAGAGTGAAACTCCCAACCGACGTCACCGCATCCGCCTTGTTCTAGACACCATTTAGACTGGGGATGTCTCCACCAAAGGATATCCGTTACTCGTTGATGCTCTTCAATTGCTTTGTTCTTTATTAGTTGAATCATGTGTGCTGGTGGTGGAACAGATCAAATAATGTGGAGCGGCTGGGGGTCCCTAAGGAGAGGTTGGAGAACCACTGGAGCATATACGGGCATATACTCACCATCAATTGGAGAACCACTGCCCTATAGCAACTCCAATTGATGGTGAGTATATGCCCATATGCAGGGCCGCTTTAAGGGGGGGCTAGCTGGGGCGGTGGCACAGGGCCTCGCGCTTTGGAGGGCCTCGCGTGAGGCAGGGTAAAAAATAAAAAAAAAGTTTTTTTTTTTTTTTTTTTTTTTTGGGGTACCCTGGCTGGCGAGGCCCTCCAAAGCAAGGGCAAGGGACCATATTATTATTTTTGCCTTAAATACATTTCTTAATGTTCACAGATGTGATAATCATAGTCAATCATACATCTAAAATCTAGCATACCTGTAGGACAGGGAGATTCTTAGCAACAGAAAAAAGTAATTTCCCCCTATGACACCTTACGTGAAACGTGAAAAGAATTTTTGGGCGCGCGTTGACACTTGTTGTGCATAGTGACTGCTTAGTGCAACGGACAAAATGCAGAGGGAACGAGACCGAGGAAGAAAATGTTAATCGGGTGCTGAAAAAAGAAATACAAATAAAAGAAAGGAAGGCTTCAGGGCCTCGCTTAGAGGTTCGTTCGAAACATTTCTAAAAACAAGTGAGGCTCCCGTTAGCACCGAAGAAGCTAACGTTACTGCTAGCACTAGCAATGCTAGTAGTAGCACGGCACAGCCCCCCCTGAGAGGCAAAGATGATGTCTCTGAGGTGGAGGAGGACAACTGCTACACCGGCAGCAGTGGGGCTGCCCAGCCCCAGGTGATGATGGTCAGGAGTGGCGAAGTAGAGGATACGGAGGCGGAAGATGGAGCTACTCAGAGCAGCAGCAGGGCTGAGAGTGATGGAACGCAAGACGAGCCTACAGTGTCAGATATGTCATGTATGATGATCCTGGTAAATTGGCCGGTACATAATATGGACTCTACAGTTACAGAAGTGATCATTAGAAGAGGTCCCCCAAAGATGAAACCTGGATTTAGTTATCCTAAAAATAATGAGAACAGGAACTTTAGTGAAACTTTATTTCTCCGAAAACTACCAAATGGGGAAAACATAGAAAGAAAGTGGCTTGTGTACTCTCAAAAACGGGACATGTCTTTTTGCTTTTGCTGTAAGCTTTTCAACATAAAGGCCTACATGGTGGTGAGTAACATCTCTATTCATGTCAATAATGGCTTGTGCGTATTTAATGTTGGGTATGATGACTGCTTTATCCTAAATCCTAATCCTTTACGAGTATAAAAGGTTTGAAATGAAACAAACATGGTTGTAAACTATCTAAATAAGTAGATATGCTATTGTCTATCAGCACAGCATGTGAGCGCATTTCTTGCAATATATCGGTGCGTGCGTGTCGCGCGGTTATAAGTAAGTAATTTTTTTTTTTTTTTTTTTTTTTTTTTTTATAACAGTAGCCTACATCATTATAAAAGGCCTCGCAAATCTGACTTCGCACAGGGCCTCGCATATCTCCCAAGCGGCCCTGCCCATATGTATATAAGATCTAAAGCCCATATGTATATAAGATCTAAAGCCCATATGTATATAAGATCTAAAGCCCATATGTACCGGTATATAAGATCTAAAGCCCATGTATATAAGATCTAAATCCCATATGTATATAAGATATAAAGCCCATATGTATATAAGATATAAAGCCCATATGTATATAAGATATAAAGCCCATATGTATATAAGATCTAAAGCCCATATGTATATAAGATCTAAAGCCCTATGTATATAAGATCTAAAGCCCATATGTATATAAGATCTAAAGCCCATATGTATATAAGATATAAAGCCCAGCAGCCCAACACGGAGTGAGGGACAGCCGGTGATGAGCCTGATTAAGGAGCCAGACTGCTAAAGGAGCTGCTTATTACAGAGTATGTGTGTGTCCCATCTTGTTGACCCCCGTACAGCCTGTCATGTCACTTTTTGTGTTCCTCGGCAAGAGCTGTCGGCTGACACCGTTTCATGCCGACGTCACACAACAACGGACCGCACGAGGAGACGAACAGACAACAGTCTCATTGACCGGATTGTGGAACAGATTGCGTTACCTTTGGACTGAACTGGGTTAGTGGTAAAGTGGTAAGCGCACTCAAACGATAACTGGCCGTTCTGGCCGCAGTGTAAACACCACTCAATCAGCGCGAGAGAGAGACCTGGAGCAGCAGTCACATGGAAGTAGGCAGGCAATGTCACAATACAAATCAAATTGACTGAGCTTTTCCCCGTATCCTTTCCTATCTTTTATAACCTGGTTGAGCAGACCTTGGTCTAAATGGGTTATTCTCCCTGAGGAGCCAGTCCCAAAAGGAAGATATACTATTAAATAGATGATTCATAATTGGGGACACACAAGAGATTTTGAGAGCTAAAAATGAGCTCATTCCATTAGATAGATGATTCATAATTGAGGACACACAAGAGATTTTGAGAGCTAAAAATGAGCTCATTCCAAAGTTGTAAGAATAACCACAATATCAGCTAAAAAAGTGAGGTGGTAAGGAAGCCACACATGATTATAATTGAGTCCCTTTCACCGTTTCCCATTTCTACATATCATGGCTTCCTTATCAAGTCCTCTCAGGTAATTGCTCATGAACAGAAAAGGACAGAGACAAGGACAATCCAAACTACTCTGGAATGAATACAGTATAGGCTTTCCTCCCCGCCCCTACCACCACAACCACCACCACCTAGCCCTCACCTCTCTGGCCTTGAAACTACAAAACCTCTTATTTTTGGAGTTGCAGTAACTCTACTCCAAGGATGACATAAGGGCTATTAAAATATTCACCTAACCCTAACTCAGCCATGACAGCCTAACCTGCACCCTGTACACTTCAATGAAGGAAGAGTGATGATGATGATGATGATGATGATGATAATGTATGATGATGAAGGTGGTGGTTGTGGTGGTTAAGGATGAATGATGATGATGATGATGATGATGATGATGATGATGATGAAGCACCCAAAGACTCAAGGATGTGACAGCTAAACTTGTTTTGGTCCTAGGGGTGGCTGAACACTAAGCTGAGAGACAGATACAGTGTTACACAGTGAACTTGTTTGGTATGGAGAACAGAGCAGAGGCTAGAAACTTAGGAAGGTAGGCCAGGGTATTCCATTGGGAATCGACAGAGATTGAAGCTAAATGAGAACAGCCTGATACTTCCCTCCCTGCCCTAACAATATCTTCCATCTAACAGTGTCTCCCTGTCTCTCCCTCCCCTGTGTACTCCCTTTCCCTCCCTACTGTATCTCCTCCTTCCTTCCTTCCTTCCCTACCTACCTCAAGTTCAAAGTTCTTTATTGTCACATACACTGAATGCAGTGAGATGCTTGGTTCACACGGGGGCTCAACAATGTTATACAAAATGTACATACAATAAATCTTCCTGCATGCTAAAATAGACCCTAACTAAATTGTGTGATGTATTTGTACAATATAAGTACAAATATTAAAGAGCAATAGATTATGACAAAACATAACATTACAATATAAGGGTTTCAGGCACTGTAAAATACAGCTATGTGCAATAATATCATCTATTGTAATCTATGTCAGGCTGGGCTCTCTGGTAGCATCTACCAGACAGGAGCGGGATGAACCTTTGACCTTTGAACCTTTGATTTTGTTGGGCTTCCTGATTCCTGATCGAATTCTCTGTGTAGAAAAAAGTAGGCATACACAGGTTTTCAGCGTCAATGCAGCTGTTTTTTATTATCTTGAGTCTCAGTGTATCTGAACATAACATTTGAACATAAATAAAATAAGCTTGAGCAGCTGGCTGTAGCTTCAAAGCTATCCGTAGCAACAGTCTGTCTGTAAACATCTAAAATGGATGAAATGGGAGAATATTTGTTCAGCATTCGCTTTCATTTAGGGGTTCTCAGTCAAATAAAAAATCTGCTATGCCTGCCTGCGTGGCACTAATATGATTAGCATAGGATATTTACCCTCAGTAACGGTGTGTGGTGCCAACAATTGTACGTTATCGTGTTAACATTAAAGTTAACCTAGCTTTCTGTTGCTAACTTAAGTGATGATGACAGTAGATATTCATTCAACTAATGTTGCCATTTTCATCTTTTGAAATTCATTCAAATGAATGTTAATTCATGCCATGTATAAACATGATTATATAACCCCGTTCTCGATTCCCATCCCTAGTCCTGAGTGGTGCAATTGCCATACCAGGCGGTGATGCAGACAGACAGGATGTTGGCGAGGAGCTTAGGTGCCATGGAAAATGTCCTCAGCCGCCCGAGGAAGAAAAGCCGCCTTTTTGAGTCGATGTGAAGGGACTATTTTCAGTTTATCATGAGTATGCCAAATGTTGTGAGGTGTAGGAAGCAGGGGCAGAGAGGAACCAGACGAGGCATTGCAGTTAAAAGGCAAAGTCCACTTTACTTAGAATAATCCACAGGGTAGACAGGAACGAACTTTCGAAAATGTAAAACACTCGGTCTCAACCTAGGAAACCAGGACGCTAGAGAGGCAACACTCCCTCAAAACTTGCAACATCTGTGGCATTGTGCTGTGTGATAAAACTACACATTTTAGAGTGGCCTTTTATTGTTACCAGCCTAAGGCACATTTGTGCAATAATCATGCTGTCTAATCAGCATCTGGATATGTCACACCTGTCAGGTGGATGGATTATCTTGTTAAAGGAGAAGCGCTCACTAACACAGACTTAAACACATTTGTGAACACAATTTGAGAGAAATAGCCCTTTTGTTTAGGCATAGAAAAAGTCTTAGGTCTCTGATTTAAACTGGTAAAAAATTGGAGCAAAAACAGAAGCGTTTAGGGTTAGTTAATCTTAATTAAACAATAAGATGCACCTGTGTGCTTATCAGTCCATGAAGCGGTCTCTCCTCTAGTGTCCAGGTGGAACCGTGACAGTACCCCCTCCCATAGGAGCGGCTGCAGCCGTGCAGCCAGGACGACCACCACAAAGCCGATTGAAGTCCCGGATCAAGGACATCCCAGCCAGGCACCCAAGAACGCTCCTCAGGACGTAACCCTCCCAGTCCACCAGGTATTGAAGGCCCCCACTGCCCCAACGAGCATCCAGCAGACACCAGACAGTGTAGACCAGCCGGGGGGGTGGAGGTGCAGGCGTGGGGAGGGGCAGGCGTGGGGAAGAAAAAGGGACGTGTCCTCATCACTTTGAGCCGGGAAGATGGAAAATCTCAAAGATCTGGGGGGGCTGCAGTCGGTAGATGGGTTAATCTGTCTCGAGACCTAGAATGGCCCCACAGATGTGCAGGATGTGCCAGCTGGTCTGCGCATGCTCTGTGGATGAGACCGGGTAATCTCATTTGGGCCGGCTGCTGTGCGTGGGTGTTTACTCGCTTAACGATTTTACTCATGTCTGCCACAGATAGTGAGAGCACACAGTCCTCCTGTACAGAGGGGGCCCTCATATCAGCTATGGTGTTAATGAAGGTATTCAGATTCCCCTGAAGGGAGGCTTCAATATGCACCATGTTACTTGGTTTGCCTTTGTAGTCTGAGATACCTACCTCTCATTCTATCCTCCCCCTACTCCCATCCTTTATTCTTTTCTTCTCCCTCTTTCTCTCCTTCCTACCGTCTCGCAGTAGGAATGAAAAATAGAACATTTAACATTAATCCAAGCTCATTCAGACTGCAGACATGGCATATGTCATGTGACACACACACACACACACACACACACACTAAGCGATGAGGAGTCTACTCTGTGCAGGAGCCAATATTTCTAATGATTCATTATATGTCTTGTACATGATTCTTGTTATGATTCTTGTATATGATTCTTGTTATGATTACATTTCTATTGGGATATTGCCTCAGGCATAGCTGTAAACATGCTTAGCTACTATATTTGTTGCTGTAATCGCAGTTGCTTCTAGCTATGATATTTAAGATCACTTATCTAGTTACACAATCTTCAGCATAACAAGTTCACAGGGATTAAAGCAAAAAAAAATCTCCTGACTGAAAATGTGTTCAAGCCAAGTCATATTCTCATTTTAACCTCCACTATATGTTTGTATTTTATAACGTTAGCGTTTTAAGGGAAGAAGATTCTTTTGAACAGCTTTTCTATTGCCAGTTTGCTTTTATGTGATATCAATGCTGTTTTCAATTCATGAAATAAAATTGAAACTTATTGCAAGGGTTGACTCTGACATACAAATAATCAACCATCTACATAACTTTTCAGTGCAAGTTTTTTATTTACATTGTGCCAACGGAGCAAGCTTACAACTTGAACAAGGAACTAAAAACACAAAAAAACACATGAACTGAATGTGTCTTGTATTGCACTTAATCCACACATCTTCTGCATCCAGAGGTTCCTCTAGTCTTTGGTGTCTGCAATCAGCCAGTTTCTGTGCAGGTAAAAGAAACATATGATGTTAAGACTATGCAATGCTACTGTATGCATACTGACATTTTTTTCATATTAATAGTAAGACCCACCTTGAGATGGCAGCTGTCTACACAGTTTTTGTTTTGAAGTGAGCTATCACTGAAAAAGACCAAAACAGCATTAAATAATAATAAGTGTAATACTTACTAGATAGATAGATAGACTTTATTTGTCATTGCTACAGTACAGGTACCAAACAACGAAATTTAGGAGGCTTATAGTGCTTTTCACTTTTTCTGCTTTTTGGCAGTGAAGTGATATGCCTGAAGCTTGGCTACACCTGATGTCCGTTTCAGGGTTTCTTCTGTGGGACCAGCTTTGACTCCAGGAGTGGAGGAGGGGGAGGAGGAGGAGGAGGCTCTAGATGAAGTGGCTCTGACTCCAGGAGTGTAGGAGGAGGATTTTGAGGCTGTAGCAGGTGAAGTGGCTTTGACTCCAGGAGTGGAGGAGGAGGCTCTAGAATATGATGCAGTGGCTCTGACTCCAGGGATGGAGAAGGAGTATTTTGAGGCTGTAGTAGATGCAGTAGCTCTGACTCCAGGAGTGGAGGAGGAGGATTTTGAGGCTGTAGTAGATGCAGTAGCTCTGACTCCAGGAGTGGAGGAGGAGGATTTTGAGGCTGTAGTAGATGCAGTAGCTCTGACTCCAGGAGTGGAGGAGGAGGATGTTGAGGCTGTAGCAGGTGCAGTGGCTCTTACTCCAGGAGTGGAGGAGGAGGATTTTGAGGCTGTAGCAGGTGCAGTGGCTCTTACTCCAGGAGTGGAGGAGGAGGAGGAGCAGGAGGAGGCTGTAGTAGATGCAGTGGCTCTGACACCAGGAGTGGAGGAGGAGGAGGAGGAGGTGGAGGCTCTAATAGGTGAAATGGCTGTGACTCCAAGAGTGGAGGAGGAGGCTCTTGCAGGAGCAGAAGAGGTGGAACCTTTCTTTAACTTTTCTGTTACTTTTCTTACCCTAACTGCTGAGAGGACTTTCACAGCTTCCATCAGTTTCCTTTCCTTTTGCTTGTCAATGTTCTCCTTCTTCTTCTTCAGATGACTTTGGTATCTCTCATAAGAAGACAGGCACAAGCTCCTCAGTGCAGGGCTGATTTCCATTTTGGAGGCCGGTTTCCCTGTTGCCTTCATGTGGGACTTGATAATGGCTAAGCCTTCATATGTCTCAATGTTCAGCCTGAACCTGTCTTTTTCTATGATGTCATCCATGATGTTAAATGATCCTTCGACAAGAGGGCCAGTGAACAATGACAGAAGGGCCTTTACCAACTTCCCTAAGATGGGGAATCTCATCCCTCCCTCTGGCGTCTTCTTGGCCAAGATCCTACTCCACCAGTCAACATCGATTCGTTCGGTATTCTCCTCAAAGTGTTTGGCCTGTGCTCCTAAATCTGCGTCAATCTGGTAGGCTCGCACCTCTTCATTCAGTTGACCAAGCTCCTCAGATTTCACTGCATTTGGCAAGGCCTTGGCTAAGGTGTTGAATGCCCCTTGGACCGATTCGTGGAGAATCAATGATGGTGTCAGCACAGACAAAGAGGTGATGATGTGGTTGTTGAGGGGAAGGTTTTTCAGGAGGTATGTTGCTGCATTGATGTAGCCTTCTCTGAGAGAGCTGTGGACGTTCTGCACCCAGGGCCTTTTCTCCACTCTAGCCTTGTTTAAGGTAGAGAAGCTGAATCTCCCCACAGACAACCTTTGGTCAGGGTACTGCAGGTCTCTCTTCTGAACATCAAGCTTCAACAAGCCCTTCACACTCAGGGGGATGTGAACAGGCTTCATGAACTTGGAAAGAAGTTCCCGGACCAGTAGCATCATTTCGGCATGCAGTGCGTGGAGCATGGGCTTTTCATGCTGCAACTTTTTCAGGAACACCTGGAAAGTTGGAAGTACACCTGAAAATCACAATTAAGCCTGATTAGAAAAGTCGCTGAATATGTTTTACTATTCTTTCCTGATCACAAACATAGTAATGTAACATACTCATATTCCATTACAGGAAAAATATGCAACAATAAATAAATCGATAAGACATCTCTGTACATTTCTTTCCACTTCAAAAGTGACTGAGCTAGGGCTGCACAATAAGGGCTGCTCCTACATGCCAGGTCAGCCAATCAGATTTACTGATCTTAAGTTAGATAAGTAAATCTGTAACACGTGCCTGCATGCCAGTTTTCTTTTATGTATCACAATAGGCCTATATATTGCAGTGAAAAAGAATATTGCAATGTCAGTTTTTTTCAATATCACCCAGCCCGAGAACATACCTCTGTATAAATCAATCAAGGCTGTGAGCTTGTTGAACTCTGAGAAAAGCATACAGATGCGTGTCTTCCGGTTTTGGTTGACATCAGTTCCGGTCCCTGCAGATTTTGCCATTTGCAGTTGCAGAACCGTGATCCTTGCCTTCTCATCAGATGTAACTGCATGCTGATCAAGAACCTGGTTCAGGAGCCATCTGCATCACAAAAAGCATATAATTATGGACAGGAATGCTATATTTGCTCTGATTTATTTAATTAGATTTTGCAAATTGGGCCTGCTAGTACAGAGAAAACAGACATAAAAAGAGAATGCTAATGCTATTGTACCTGTTATTGTGCTGATCTTGAGGAGACAGGAAGCTGTAGAAGTGCACAATCAATGGATCCATAAGCTCCCGTATTCTGTTGCACACATCCAGCATTTGGAGGAACCTGCTGCTGATGGGACGGATCAAGCTCTTCTTCTCCAAATGGAGCAAGGACTGAAACTCGCCAAAAAGCTCCTTCTGTTTGGGGAATTTTTCTACATCATAGTAGACATCAGAGCAAAATTCTTGGTTGCATTTGAGACCATGTGAACCGTGTCTCCGCTGATGTCCAGGAGTGATGGATTTTCTTTTCGGATTTGTGTCTCCACTCCAGACCTTTTCCCTCTCATCACATTGCAGTTATCCAGCAGTATAGCAACAACCTGATTCCAGTTCAGGTTGTATGACTGGAGGATATCTGTCAGTGTGTGTGTGAGGGTTGAGGCATCTGCGATGTTAACTATCCTTGAGGTCAGATGCTGGGTCAACACTTTCCCCATATCCTCATCGAAGTACCTTACAAGAACATTAAGGATCCTGTCCATGTTACCATCTGTTGCCTCATCTGCATTTAAAGAAAACATCTTTGTTTTCAGTCTAGTTGACAATTCGTTTTTCTGATGAGCAGCAATGCCGTGTGTGGACATGTAAGAGGCGTGGGCATTGGACATGGACAATCTTGAAAGTGCACTCTGGTCTTCGGCAACCGATAGGATGAGGTCAACTAGTGGTTGCGAGATCGTGAAAGACAGGTCATGCTCTGCTATGAATGAACATATGCGCACTTTATGATTGCACACACGGTCGGTCATAGATACCTTTACCTCCGTTGTTGTGGTTGTCGCGCCAGGCAGGGAGGCTGTGTGCTGGAGAGCGCGAACGCGAGTCTTGTGGCTAGCTTCTGATTGATGGCGAGCTAGCACCTTTTTCCCATTACTGCCATACTGTAATTTCCTGTGGCATATGGTGCAAAAACACACACCTGGCTCTTTAATTTTTTTGCACCATGAACTAAAAGGCTTGTTATCATACCCCGTTTCGTAGAGCCAAGCCCATCTCCATTTATTTCTCACGCTTTGATCAATGTCCGATACATTGGAGCCTTCTTTTAGTATGAGCGCGTCCATGCTTCTAGCTGACCGATCGCAGATTACCGCGGGGGTGCATCATATAGGTGTGTATGTAGTGCCGAGATCCCCAACCCATAGTTCCGTGGGTGAATTATGTCAACCCACCACAGTATCCAATTACATTTTCTAAATCCGTAGCCTACGGGGTTAATTTAAATTAGAATTATAGGATATCCTACTTGAACTTTGTGTTTTCGTTAGAAGGCTATAATAGCCTAATAATAATATTAATAGTAATAATAATTATTGTAGCCTATTTCAGTACCATGGTCAGAGCCATGCATTTATCGGTAAAGACCGAATGTTGTGTCCTGTTTATACCGCCAGTGGGCGCTAGTATGCTAGTGATGTATGCAGTGACGGAAGTGATGTATGCACTTCCGGATGTTAAGAGGGAGTTGAATAAACGTGCGAAGGGAACAGCAGCTGCGTGTCTCCCGGTCTCATTCTTTCCTAACTACTTTCTACTACAGAATACCACATTATTGGCGACGAGGATGGCTATTTCCGTACCCTTACCTACACCGTTCATGCCTGTGCCAGGCGAACCTGCTATTTCTTTTCCTACATGGTTGAGAATGTTTGAAAATTACATGCTCGTAATTGATGCTACCGGAGAAAAATGGCCGGAGGAAAGAAAGCGCGCAATTCTTCTCCATGCACTTGGGACTGAAGGACAAAGACTGTTCTACACTCTAAAGGATACGGGTGTTACCTACACTTCTGCCGTGGATGGACTGAAAAAGTACTTTGTTCCTAAGGTGAATGTGATTGCTGAACGTCACAAATTTCGACAGAGAGCTCAGGGTCCTGACGAGACGGTTAATCAGTTCCTTGCTTCATTACGCGAGCTAGCTGCAGCTTGTGAATTTGGTGCCATGGAGGAACAAATTATTCGTGATCAACTGATTGAGCGTGTTGCTAATACACGCATACGAGACAGACTTTTGCTTGAATCGGACTTGTCTCTGGACAAAGCTACTTCAATGGCCTTACAAATCGAGGCTGGACTACGGAACTCCAACGTTCTCTCTGGAGCTACTGCTTCGGTGAGAGCCATCGAGAAACAGCCGACGAGGAGGAGGTTCGACAAGGGCAAGAAGAAAGCTCCGACGACGACTGCACCTGCCACGGTCTACAGCCAGCCAGCTACAACTGGGAATCAGCGCGCCTGCTTCCGATGCGGATCCACAGGACACTTAGCTAACAAGCCTACATGCCCGGCGGTTAAGGTGACTTGCAATACATGCGGAAAAGTTGGACATTTTTCCAAGGTGTGTAGATCGGCTCAAAAAGAGGTGCGTGAGGTAGTGGTGAATGACGTTACTGTGCTTTACATGCAGGGGGCCGTCGTGAATGATAAAATTATGTCTACTGTACGAGTGGATGGAAAGTATCATTCCCATGATGTTGAGCTGATAGTGGATACAGGCTCATCTGTTTCTATTATTGTTAGAGTTAAAGACGATGTTTTCATAAATGATAAAATGATAGAGTTAAATGTTCTATATAATTCTTTGTATCACTGTGTAAAACTCTACAGCCTGTCTCTGGGCTCTGTTAATGATTGTGTGAACCTTGAACACCCTTGTACTCGTGTTATTGTCCCTGAGCCAATCAAAACAGAGAAGACCAGTTCGCCCCTTCTTTCCCCTTCTTATCAGAGGTCACTTTTCGAAAACAGGTTTTTGTCACCCACGGCCACATTTGTTGATGATTCGTTCTGAAACACCACCCCCCTTTGTAGGACTCTGATAGGTTCACAAACTGCCTCCTTCTTTCCATTCTGTTCGAATAAAGGCTGACAAAGAGAGTGGAACTTCAGATCCATTTGGACTGACCCTTAAACACGGTCTCTCTGAATCACTCTCCTTGCGCAAGTAAACTGAGCTCTTTGACTCCGCGTCTCTTTGTGTCTGAAAGTCTACTACGGTCTGTTGAACTAGCGCTGGTTATCATCACCTGTCCTACAAACAGGCTAAGTCAGAAAATAGCATTGAACTATAACCAACATTTGGTCCTTCTGAAGCCGGATCTCAAACGTCGTCTTTTAAGAGGGGAGAAGACTCGACAACGCCGACAGTCTGTCGACAGCCCGGATCCAGGACCCGGACAAAGTCCTGGAACGTTGAATTCGGTCCAGGCCGGCTAGATGTCGAAGCTTTGATCCTCGAAAAGACGACCGACGAGATCCCAGACCAGGCAACAGATACAAAGAACACCGGTAAATATAATAGAAAAAGAAAGATTGCAATCGAAATGAATAGTCTATCTATCCTAAATTGTACAAAATAGGAGTTGTTTGACATGCAAGAAGAATCCATTTTGAAAGACAGATGAATATCTTTTTATGCTATGTAAACAGTAGACTAATGGAAATTAGACTGAGTTTTGACATACAAAAGGAATCCATTTCGAAAGATAAATGTATATCCTTTTGTGTTAGGTAAACAGCAGACTAAGAATGGAACTGAAACTATGACTGAAAGTGAATGCTTGTGAGAATTAGAAAAGTGTAGAATTAGAAAGGTTATGTGTTAGAATTAGTCTCAAGAATAAGTGTACTGTATGATCAGTGAGAGACAGAGAGAGCATAGGAGAAACACACGGGAGGGGACTATGAACTGTGTGCGTTTGAGGCAGAAGAGGAGCGCAAGGGTGGGGGCTATTTGAAGAGTGTGACACAGAACAGGAGAGAGAGAGACAGAGAGACAGAGACAGAGAGACAGAGAGAGAGAGAGAGAGAGAGAGAGAGAGGGGGAGAGGGAGAGAGAGAGAGAGAGACAGAGAGAGAGAGACAGAGAGAGAGAGAGAGAGTTAGTTGATGGAGTTTATTGTTTGCTCTATATTGATGGCGGTTCATATGAATCATAGGAGAGTTGGACTTTAGACTGAAGGGTTTCACTAAAGAGTCTATTTAGGGTAGACTCGCCTTGCTTGGTCCCTCCCCCTAGACAGCTGCCCCCCCACACACACACACACACACACTCACACACACACACACACACACAAGGACCCCAATTGAAATAAGCCAGCAGCTTTCTTGGGTTTTTATCCTTTTAGTTGACCTTGTATGTAATATGTACTTTCATGTACCTACTTCTGCAAATCTTCTAATAAAGTTTTCAATCAATTCAAGCAATCAAACACACACACACACACACATCTGAGCGGAACAGACCTGAATTCCTGCCGGGACACCAAGCTACAGAAGAGGCTTTCCCCCCACACACACACACACACGCACACACACACACACACACACACACACACAGACACACACACACACACACACACATACACACACACACACACACACACACACAGACGCACACACACACACACACACACACACAGACACACACACACACACACAGACAGACAGACAGATAGACAGACACACACACACAGACACACACACACACACACACACACATAAATAATGGGTAATTGTGGCAGTTCAAATAGCAAAGGGAAAAAAGACAAAGGGGAACTCGATGTTAAATTTATGAAATACTGTTTCCCCAAAAGTACGAAGTATTTGAGAAAATGGGATAAAACGTTTGGTTTTAAAGGACAATTAGATCCAGCAGCGTGCAAACTCTTATTAGGACGCCTACAACTTATATTAGAAACCAAGAGAGGCAGGAAAGATGAAAAGAAACTAGAAAAAGAAGTTATATGCGCTAAAATATGGTTAGATCAAGCAGCCAGGAAAATGACAGGGACCAAGCGCACAGTGCTCACGATGATTGACCCAGATGACGAGACGCAGGCAAGTGGGAGTGCAAGAGAGAGAGAGAGAGACAGAGACAGAGAGACAGAGAGAGAGAGAGAGACAGAGAGAGGCAGAGAGAGTGAGAGAGACAGAGAGAGAGAGAGAGAGAGGGAGAGCAGGAAAGAAGAAGGGTGGGGGCTAGGGACAGAGAAAGAGGAAAAGCGTAGACCAAAAACACCACTCATGTTAAAAAGAATACAAGATCATAACACCGCCCCGCCCCCCACTGACCCGCCGGCATATCCTGGGATAATACCCAACGGCAAGCCAGTGGAGCAATTATACCCGCCCTTACCTAATGATTTGGACAATTGGGATGATGCAACAATCATAGCACCTATGGTCCAAGTGGCCAACCCCATCGTAGGAGGGGTCATGACAGTATACCGACCATGGACTGTCACAGACTGCAGGGCAGCTTGTGAGAGTGTACCACACTTCAGAGAAAACATAGACGACCATTGCAATGGGTTAAACCAACTCAGAGATTCGTACGGGCTAAATGGACCAGAGATGGTGCAGGCCTGTCAGACTATATATAAATACGAGTGGGCCAGGGTAAGAGGCGACTTTACAGGCAGGGACGAAGCCCATGCGGCCCTAGAAACTCGCAGCGACGCTTTGAACACTGCAATGGATGCGTTAATAACCAGGGTTCGTCGAGTATTCGCACCCGTGACAGACTACACTAAAATAACATCGTGTCAGCAAAAGGCCGGCGAGTCACTCCAGGAGTACCGAGGCCGCTGTGAACAAGTGTTCAGACGTCACGGGGGACTACCACATGACCCCACTGACGCTTCACCTTACCAACAACAACTGAAGGCCGCCCTTATGGGAGGTTTTTCAGCGGGCATAGCAGACTTCCTTAGGAAGCATAATATAAACCACAAGACTGGTGGAGTGACAGAATGCATGAACTATGCAGAGCATGCAGTGGAGGATCTCAGACGAAAGAAAGACAAAAAGAGAAATCAGCTGATGCTAGAGACAGAGGACGGGACAGAAATATCTTGTTATGTGGGAGGGAACTCAGGCGGAAATAGGAACAACCAAGGGAATCAAAATAAAGGGAATCACAACCAGGGTGGGGGAGGAAACAATCAGTACAAAGGACACAAGGGACAAAACAGAGAGGGGGGGGGAAATCAAAAAAGAACGGGCTTAAATAAAGATGGGAAATTCCTCTGTTATAATTGTGGACAAGAAGGCCACATGGCCAGAGAGTGCCAAAACCACAGACAAGACAGACGGGGGGATAACCAACAGGGATATCAACAACAGAACCAACAGGGGGCCAACCGGGGGGGACAGGGATACAACAACAATGAGGGACATTTTGTCCACCAACAACAACACTGACTAGACGGTCAGGGATCAGACTCAGACTGGTCAGACACAGGCTTACAACCTGAAAAGACAGGCGACACACCCCTATTGGACATTTCAGAAGTAATGACAAATTGGTCGCTCTCGTAGGACCAACTGAAAGAGCAGAAGACCAGTTAATGGTGCGACATGGGTTAGGACAACCGCACTATTTCTGGTCCCTCAAACTACCACATCCAGCCCCAACTGAAACGGCCAAAACGTTGATTAGTTATGTATCCCCACGAGAGGGACAGACCAGAATGAAACCAACAGAACTGCATATCACCCTTAGATATGCTAAAAAGCCAGGGCCTGACCCGCCCTATCAAGCCCTATTCGATAGAATGGGGCCACAGAGAACAGTTCTTAGCTACCTCTACCAAGACGAGCTAGGAAACGCAGCAGTTTCAATCTCGCTAACCCCAGAGGCAACGAAACTGCTGGGCTCGACTCAGTATCCCCACCTCTCACTTGCTATTGGTCCAGGTACCGAGTGGAAGCAGCTGGGTAGTTTCACTCGGCAGGTAGCAAGCATATGTCAGGGGTGGGAAGACATGAGTGGGAAACCGGGCTGGCAGCGATACCAAAATATAGAACGAAAAAGCCTAGCATGGGTTACAACAATGACACCACACACGAATTTGGACGAATGACAAATAATACTATTAAGTGCAGAGGCTGAGAATGCACTTAAAGTGATTCCAGATAGCCTCTGGTCCAAAGGAAAGACCGATGTGGGATTAATTTTTAAAGTAAAACCAGTACGGGTCAAAGCCAAATCAACTTATCGACCCAATGTCAGACAATACCCATTAAAAGACGACGCCCGCATAGGTATCAAACCAGTTATACAGGACATGATAAAAGCAGGCATTCTTAGGGAATGCCCCGACGCAGAATGCAATACACCAATATTTCCTGTAAAAAAGGCAGACCAAACGTCATGGAGAATGGTGCAGGATCTCCGAGCTGTAAACCAAGCCACACAGGGCGCGGCTGCAGTCGTAGCAGATCCTCACATTCTACTAAACAGTTTATTTGCAGGACAAACATACTTCTCTGTTATAGACCTTAGCAATGCGTTCTTCTCCATCCCAGTGGATAAAGATTCACAGGGGTGGTTCGCATTTACATACGAACACAAAAAATACACATACACACGCATGCCACAAGGGTGGTCTGAAAGTCCAATGATTTTCCACCAGGCAATGCAAAATTGCCTGGCGGACCTTCATATTCCAGAGTCCTCACAGATTCTGCAATATGTAGACGACCTGCTGGTGGCCGCCCCCACCAAACAGGAATGTATGGCCGTCACGATCCAGTTGCTACAGCATCTGGAAAAAACAGGAAGTAAAGTATCGAAATCGAAACTGCAAATATGTCAAGAAGCAGTTGTGTTCTTAGGACACACATTAAACAAAGAAGGGCGTCGCATTAACCCAGACAGAAAAACATCAATGACGGCAACACCACAACCACAGACTAAGAAACAAATGATGCAGTTCTTAGGAATGACAAACTACTGCAGGGCTTGGGTGGCGGAATATGCCGCCATCACCCAACCCCTGCTGAATCTGATATACACAGACACATTAAAAATGAGCGATAAACTCGATTGGAACACGGAAGCATTAGATGCATTTAATACACTAAAACAAAGTCTAGTAAGCTCCTCCGTACTCGCATTACCAGACTATGGGAAACCATTTACTCAGATGGTAGATTGCAAACAAGGATTTATGACCTCAGTATTGACTCAAAAACATGGAGAAAAACAGCAACCCATTGGGTTCTACTCTAAACGTTTAGACCCAGTATCATTGGCACTTCCACCGTGCGTTCAGGCTGTCTGCGCGGCAGCAATGGCAGTACAGTGCACGGCAGAAATAGTCCTGTTCCACCCGTTGAGGTTATTAGTACCGCACGCTGTCTCCATGTTGCTGAATGAAACAAAAATGGCGTTCCTCTCACCAGCTCGTTTCCTCGCTCTGACAGCCACGCTACTGTCACAACCTCACATCAGCATAGAACGGTGCACAGTGTTAAACCCCGCTACACTGATGCCCACCCCAGATGATGGAAACCCCCATTCGTGTAAAGAGCAAACAGAACAAACTTGCAAACCACGGCGAGACCTAAAAGATACTGCACTAGGGAAAGGAGAAGTGTGGTATGTGGATGGGTCTTGCTCAAAGTCACTGACAGGACAGAACATGACAGGATACGCTGTAGTATCAGACACATCAATCATCAAAGCTGGCAAACTACCACACTCACATTCAGCTCAAGCAGCTGAATTAGTAGCATTAACAAAAGCATGTGTAGCAGCCAAAGGAATAGACATCACATTATACACCGATAGCCAATATGCATATTCAGCGACACACACCTTCGCTGCACAATGGGCTAGGAGAGGAATGAAAACCTCTACAGGAAAATCCATAACACACTCAGAACTGCCGACCAAATTACTGGAAGCAGTTCTGCTACCTCGCTCCCTAGCTATATGCAAATGCGCTGCACACACCAAAGGAACAGACAGAACATCGAAAGGAAATGATTTTGCAGACAGAACAGCAAAAGAAGCAGCTGCGGGTAAATACGGAACTGAGATTCTCGTCAACACAAAACCACTTCCGCAGCCAATACCATTTGAAGCTATTATAGACATGCAGAACAATGCATCAGACAAAGAAAAAATTAAATGGGCTAGAGACAACGCAGTCCTAGGGACGGACAAAGTTTATAGAATAAATGGGAAAATTGTTTTACCACAGAGTCTCTACAAAACAGCAGCTCATTTGATACATGGGGTTTGCCACGTATCAACAGCAGGGATGATTAACAGGATTAATGAACATTTTCACACATATAATTACACACAATTTTCAAAAAACTTTTGTAGATCGTGTATGACCTGCTGCAAACATAATTCACAAGGAAATGAAAGACCAAAGAGGGGCAAGTTCCCCTCTGCAAAACATCCATTTCAACACATGCATATGGATTTTATCGAACTCCACAGCTCTGGGCCAAACAAGTACAGATACTGTTTGACCCTCATCTGTCCAATGTCAAAATGGGTTGAAATAGTACCCTCAAAAACGAATGATGCACTTACAGTGGCCAAAGCCATATGTAACCGCATCATTCCAAACCACGGCATCCCAGAAAGAATATATAGTGATAATGGCTCACATTTCGTGAACGAATTGATCAAACACGTGTCCAAACACCTGGACATTGAACTAAAGAATCACTGTTCCTATCACCCTCAAAGTGCAGGATTGATAGAAAGAACAAACGGCACAATAAAACTAAGACTTAAGAAAGCAATGGAAGAAACGGGGCGAAGGTGGGAAGAGTGTGTTTCTCTAGTGGAAACATACATGAGAATAACACCGACACCTACGGGTCTGTCCCCATTTGAAATAGTAAATGGGAGAAGGTTTAGACTACCCATAGTAGACGACATTAGGGAAGTAGATTTGGCAGAAACGGAAAACACACTGGCCACGTGGATGACCCAGCTATTTAGGAAACAGGAAATAGCCAGAACAAATAATCTGCCAGACCTTTCTGTCTCCCTACAGGATCCAAGACTACAACCTGGTGACCAGATCCTCATCAAAGAAATAAAGAGAAAACATTGGCACAGCCCGCGGTGGGTTGGGCCATTTGAAGTACTGTTGAGCACCCCAACTGCTGTCAAGATCGCAGAACGAGATACGTGGATACACCAAAGCCATTGTAAGAAAGTGACATTGTTCCCCTCGAACGACGGGTAGTGGTGGAAGTCCGGCTACAAAGGGGGCCGTCCTGGTAGTGGACGGTACGTCTCAAACCGGTGAAGAATTCTCCGGATCCACTACCTCTTAGAATGAGGGGACCACATATTTTTTGGACAATGGTGTTCCTGGCCTTAGGCCTCACTCTGTTAATCATAGGACAGACTCCAGAGCAAGATACTGATATTAATACACGAACACGACGATATCTGGCTGACCTAACACAAGACACAGACACCGCCACACACCCTTTTCTGACTAACACATGGTACAAATATGTTCACAGACAGGCGCAGAATAGGAATATGACTGACTGTTATGTTTGCTCTCATTTGCCTGTCTCAGCCAGCCACCCCACTCTGTGGGTGGTTCCGCTCTCAAGTCGACAAACAGAGTGCCTCATAAGCAGAATAAGTGGAAAAGACAAATCCCCATATTTCTGGAACATTAGGCCCCTATGCGCAGAAACGCTCCCCTTGCATCTCCATTTGCCCAAACCACTCTTGACCCCTCTAGTTAGATTCGAACCTGGGGTCGAGCTCGCTAACTGCTTTACTAGGAAGAAAGGAACAATTCCTCTAGGGAAACTCCCTAAGATAAGATGCCAAATTACTTGGACAATACCAGAGACAATAATATCAGAGTACATTATAGGAATACCAGAGACAAGATCACAGTACATTATAGGAAAGGGCAGAGTACAGCTCGATCCGGATCTCGATGAGAGCCTTAAAGGTTCAAGAATGGTTCAAGAATGGTCGAGAATGAACGATTTCCCTAGAAATGGCACTCGGCCAGTACAGGGGATATATTGGGTCTGTGGGAATAAGGCATACACTCATCTCCCAGATAACTGGGCCGGGGTGTGTGCTCCCGTTGTCCTATCAGAACACACTTACATCATGACCCATGACATCTCCTCCCGACGAACCAAACGAGACGCCCAAGTCCAGGCACACGACCCAATCTGGGGCAGTGATGTCCCAGATGACAAGAAACTTTGGACTACTAGTCAAAAGATTGTACTTGCATTGTTCCCCGGGATAGGGATAGGGAAGCATTCCCTGCGCATAGAAACCCTGAACTATCAATTAGAGACATTTGTAAATGCATCCCTTACGATAAACGAAGCCCAGAACCGCGAAATCGATCAGATCAGACTGATGGTACTCCAGAACAGAATGGCTCTTGACCTATTGACTGCAGTGGCAGGAGGAACATGTGTGATGCTTAACACCACATGCTGCACTTACATCACAGACAACTTACACTTGCCCAATATGACTGACGCTTTGAACCGACTCCGTGACTTGCAACACATCCTGACAACATCCCACACTGATCAGAATGCGTGGGGATGGTTGGATTGGCTGAACTTGGGAGGCATGAAACAACTATTAGTAAAAGGACTAATGATTTTCTTTGTTGTAATGATATTTCTGGCTGTGCTCGTTTGTTGTGTCTTCCCCTGCTTCAAAGCTATGACTAACAAACTGATTTCAGGGATATTTGTACAACAAATGTTGACTCGAGAGATTATGATGGAACCGAAGTACCAGCCTCTAACCCAAATTGAGAAAAATGAATATTCATGTCTGTGATCTGTACGGCGACGTTGAATGACGGTTGAACTAGAAAATGTGGAAACAAGATAGCTCTACCTGAATAAAGAGACGGATGTTTGTATCGTGATAAAATATGAAAAACAGCAGGGAAATGTTAGAGTTAAAGACGATGTTTTCATAAATGATAAAATGATAGAGTTAAATGTTCTATATAATTCTTTGTATCACTGTGTAAAACTCTACAGCCTGTCTCTGGGCTCTGTTAATGATTGTGTGAACCTTGAACACCCTTGTACTCGTGTTATTGTCCCTGAGCCAATCAAAACAGAGAAGACCAGTTCGCTACTTCTTTCCCCTTCTTATCAGAGGTCACTTTTCGAAAACAGGTTTTTGTCGCCCACGGCCACATTTGTTGATGATTCGTTCTGAAACACCACCCCCCTTTGTAGGACTCTGATAGGTTCACAAACTGCCTCCTTCTTTCCATTCTGTTCGAATAAAGGCTGACAAAGAGAGTGGAACTTCAGATCCATTTGGACTGACCCTTAAACACGGTCTCTCTGAATCACTCTCCTTGCGCAAGTAAACTGAGCTCTTTGACTCCGCGTCTCTTTGTGTCTGAAAGTC
This sequence comes from Nansenia antarctica, assembly GCF_963989245.1. Taxonomy (NCBI): domain Eukaryota; kingdom Metazoa; phylum Chordata; class Actinopteri; order Argentiniformes; family Microstomatidae; genus Nansenia; species Nansenia antarctica. The sequence continues at coordinate 17,646,580 of NC_137693.1, forward strand.
TACTACGGTCTGTTGAACTAGCGCTGGTTATCATCACCTGTCCTACAAACAGGCTAAGTCAGAAAATAGCATTGAACTATAACCAACAATTATTCCAGTGAGTACTTTACCAGACACTTTTCCATACATGTGTCCTTGCTGAGCCTACAGTGAATCTGCTTACTTACTCCAGAGAGTAAACAGAAAATTCCTGTTAAAGGTTGCATGCATGCTACAGTTGTTCATAATGGACATTCAGTTACAGGTTCATTGATAGTGGTTGAATCAGGAAATGCATTGCTGGGACTAGATTTATTTGTAGCATTGCAGATGTGCATTGAGGGTAACAAAATTATTACTGTTAGCCCTGCTAGCTCTCCTACTGTGCTCCGAGCACCTACTGTACAGAGTACCACTCCACAGACCGAACCAGAGGTTCTAGTACAGGAGTTAGGGTGTGCAAAAGGTTTTATGCACAAAATACAGGTTAAACCAGATGCTGTGCCAGTACAGCAGAAACTGAGGAGGCTTCCGTTCTCAGTGAGGCAGGCTGTGACCGATGAGCTCGCAGATCTACAGGAAAAAGGCGTTATAGAACGTATAGACGCATCTCCATGGGTTTCCCCTATAGTTGTGACCCAGAGAAAGGGGGGAGGAAAGCCTCGCCTGTGTGTTGACCTCAGAGAACCTAATAAGGCAATCATCAGTGACTGTCATCCCTTACCGCACATGGATGAACTGTTCGCTGAGCTCCGTGGAGCCACAGTCTTTTCTACTATAGACTTAGCCTCTGCTTATCACCAGTTGCCATTGCATCCAGATAGCCGTGATTTAACTGCGTTTATCACGCATGAGGGTCTCTTTCGTTTCTGCCGAGTGCCATTTGGCCTCGCTTCTGCTCCTTCAGCTTTTCAGAAAATGATGTCGACTGTACTGACAGGCCTGCCAGGCGTACAGGCCTACCTGGATGATGTGATTTGCTACGGCATCACACAGCAGGATCACGATGTCAGCCTACGGAGAGTGCTACATGCTCTAAATGAAGTGGGACTCAAACTGAACATGCACAAGTGTAAGTTCAACCAGAAAGCTCTGCGCTTCCTGGGCCACACTGTGTCCAAAGATGGTCTTCATCCTGACCAAGACGGGGTCAGTGCTGTGGCGAACGCGCCTGCCCCGCACGACACATCCTCCCTGCGGTCCTTCCTAGGACTTGCATCGTGGTATAGTAAATTCATACCTGACTTCTCTACTGTGGTGGAACCGCTACGTGCTACACTCAGGGAATCTACTGACACTAAGTTTGAATGGACAGCGGATGCAGAGTCCAGTTTTACTGAGGTTAAGAGACTGATTACTGAGAGTCCTACGTTAGCATTATATGATCCTGAGTTACCTACTTATGTCACTACCGATGCTTCTAACTATGGATTGGGGGCTGTAATGAGCCAGATTCACCCAGACAATACAGAGAGAACCATAGCTTTTGCGTCCAGGACACTTTCTCCTGCAGAGAGAAAGTACTCTACCGTCGAGCGTGAGGCGCTGGCATGCGTTTGGGCGGTGGAAAGGTGGAGAACCTACCTGTGGGGACATCGTTTTGTCCTACGCACAGACCACCAAGCGTTGACAACCCTACTCACTTCCAGGGGTACGGGTCGCGCAGGTCTGAGAATAGCGAGATGGTCTGCACGTCTACTATGCTTTACTTATGATGTCACTTACCATCCAGGGAAACGTAATGTGACTGCTGACTGCTTGTCCAGACTCCCTCTGCCTTCGACAGGAGAGGTGGAGGAGGAGCCAGACATGGTGGCTACTGTGTTCACAGGTTCCTCACATGCCATATCTGTGACCGAGTTCACTGCTGCCTGTGAGGCCTGTCCTGAACTGACTCAACTGAGACAGCAGATACAGAAAGGTTGGCCAAAATGCAGTAAGAATGTGACAAAGGAACTTACTCCATATTTTAGAGTGAGAGATGAACTGGCTGTGGATGAACTACTTGTCATGAGAGGCCCCGACCGTGTGGTGGTTCCTACTACACTACGGTCTAAAGTTGTAAATTTAGCTCATGAAGCGCATCAGGGAATAGTGCGTACTAAACAGAGACTACGAGAGCTATATTGGTGGCCGCAAATGGACAGATGTGTCCAGACATTAGTAGGCTCATGTGTACCCTGTCAATACAATGACAAAACAGCCAAAACTGCGCCTGCACCACTTACCCCAGTGGAACTGCCAGGTGGACCATGGGAGAAGGTGGCCATTGACATTGTTGGTCCCTTTGACTGTGCGACATGGGACGGCCGTTATGCTATTACACTCACAGACTATTACAGTAAGTGGCCAGAGGTGGCGTTTGTCTCTACTGTAACTACAGAGGCGGTTATTAGCTTCTTGACTACAGTGTTTAGTCGTGAAGGTAACCCTTCCTTCCTGGTCTCTGACAACGGATGTCAGTTTACCTCCCATGCTTTTGCAAGCTTTCTGGGAGAGAGAGAGATAAAGCACCTGCGTTCCAGTGTTTATTATCCAAGAGCCAACGGGGCTATTGAGAGATTTAATCGAGTTCTCAAAGAGTGTATTCAGACGGCTGAGAGAATGCACAAGCCATGGAAACATGCAGTAACAGAGTTCTTACTGAACTATCGCGCTACGCCGCATGCTACTACAGGAGCTACTCCCTTTGAGTTGCTGAGGAACAGAAAGATGCGTACAAAACTAAATGTCCTCCCTGTCTCACAACAAATTAAGTCACATGAGAAAGTGCAGGAGACAGTGAGACGCAAGCAACAGGAGAGTAAGGAGTACACAGACAGAATGAGGGGAGCGAAAGTGCCCATGTTCCAAGTGAATGACACCGTACGTGTCCGCAGACCGGAGCATGTAAAAAAGGGATCATCAAGATTCACAGAACCGCTGACAGTAGTTAGTAAAGCAGGACAGAATACATACCTGCTCAGTGATGATCGAAAATGGAATGCATCCAAGCTTACACGCTTCCCCAAGGATGCTCTGTCTGGCACCAGTGGTGAAAAGGAGATTGAGCTAGAGGAGTTCATGGTGCCCGAGACAGAGAATGTGTTTAATGAACCAGGTCCAAGAAGGAACCTTAGAGTCAGAAACCCACCTAGGTGGCTGGTAGACTTTGTGCCGTAGAGAACGTACTAAAAGGGTAGGATAGAACACGGTTCTAACTTAGTAAAAAAAGGTCCTACAATGCAATGACAAAAGTGAATGTTCATTTCATGTTTCACTGTCATAAACTGTTTATTGTTGTTATTCATTCTGCTGATTCATTCATTTTCATTTCCTTAGTTTTCATTTTATTTCAATTGTACTGACACCAGTCTACAGAATATGGCATTCTTTGAGTACTGTAATTCCTTTAAGAAAGGGGGAAATGTTGTGTCCTGTTTATACCGCCAGTGGGCGCTAGTATGCTAGTGATGTATGCAGTGACGGAAGTGATGTATGCACTTCCGGATGTTAAGAGGGAGTTGAATAAACGTGCGAAGGGAACAGCAGCTGCGTGTCTCCCGGTCTCATTCTTTCCTAACTACTTTCTACTACAGAATACCACACCGAACTGCTGATACTAAACGAAACAACTCCTGGATGGATTTTACCAATTTAACATGTGATTGTTGGATTCTCATACACAGCCATAGCCTAGTACACAATCAAGCCACATAATCAAGCCACACACAACAAACTAGAAGTGCAAGCAATGTGTGACTGACTATACCAACACAAATTAAGGAGACACGGCGGTCGACAGATTTTGATAGACAGATTTACAAATTAATGAATATGAAACAACTCAACTTACGGATCATCATTTTCACTTCCATCATTGCTTTCCTGCATAACGTTAGCTGCGTCCTCTTCACTTGCTTGGCGAGTAGTGGGGCTAGCACTGTCAGCAGCATTTCCAGTATCACTAACTAGACCTTCACCCGTGTTGTCACTGTCTTCGTTTATATTATCCTCATCACTATTATCACTATCATCATCGTCGCGGTGGTTGCTTTCCACAGCACATGAACGGAGCCAGCTGTAGGCCTATGCTGTTCATCCTCCCGAGTCCGACCCGAAGACCCACTTACTTCGCTAACGTTACGGCTAGTGGGAAACTGGCCAGGTGTGGAGGGTTGCGTTGAGAAGAAGTTTGTGAGTGGAACACATGAGTTTTTAAAGAAAAAATAACGCACATCCTCCTGTCTTCGGTGCTGAGCTAAAACTGACAGTGCAGTAATATTGATACAAAAAGGTAGCCCGCACTCACTTTTCGTTGCTCCAATTTTTATTTATCAAGCAGCAAGTAAAAAAGACGTTTCGACCGTGAGGTCTTCTTCAGTACAACACATGAGGCCACCAAGTTCTTCCGCTGTTATTTCTCGGGTATTTTAGGTAATTGCAATGTTACACTCTGAAGGTCACGTAAATCACGTTCTCTCAAATCAAATGACGCACAGGTCGCACGTACAGTAAACAATATCAGAGTGAGATTGACAGCCAATCATCTCCCCGAGTCTGAAAGATTGACTTTTTTTTTTACATTGCCATTGCATTTAGTACGTTAATGATCATCACCTCTTCTGAATTCAAACGCTCATCTTGACTCTTTTATTTTATTTTACAAAAAGACAGCGAGGGAAAGAAATAGGCCTACAACAGACAGGCTAGGTGTTTTAAATATCAGCGCGACCGTAAAATCTTCTCTCCTCAGAGTGACGGGGGGCCCTGCTGAGGTGGTACTTACGGGCGGAATCGACAATACAAACAGCCAGGTGAACAGGGCCCTGCGGTTGTGGCACTTGGCCGTCAAGAACCCCCTCGTCAATGGTGGGCCGCCCCCCTCGCCCCCACCCTAGCTCCGCTGTTGACCGATATCATAAGAGACTGTATGCCTCTACAAATCATATTACACCAGGTAGCCAATTGACGGAAATCCGTCGCGACTTGGAAAAAATTGACGGAAATCCGTCGTAGCGACGGAGAACTTTAATCCCTGAGTTCATAAGATATGAAAAATGCACAAGCAAAAGGAATGGAATGCAAATAATTTTTTATTCACGGTGGACAGCAGCTCCGGCCAAGGCTGTTTGCAGTTTTGAGCGTCCTCTGGAGGAGTCGTCACAGCCGCCACTGTGCCGGGCACTAGAGAGAGGAGAGAGAGAGTTCACATGAGCTTCACCAGGCCTATAGCTACAGAATAGAATACTTCATTAGTTTAGTTAGTATGTCCTTGGTCTATGTGTTCTACATGTTGACTTACCTCTGCTGTGTCCATCGTTGTGAAGATGGTTACAGGGTCTCCAGGCAGACGGCCTCCGTCCCCCGACAGCAGCTCAGCAGCCCAAGGCTCTTCACAGATGTGAGCATCCTCTGGAAGATGTCTGACGTCTCAGCTGTCACTGGGCTGGCCGCTAGAGAGAGGAGAGAGAGTTCATATGAGCTTCACCAGGCCTATAGCTACAGAATAGAATACTTCATTCGTTTGGTTAGTATGTCCTAGGTCTATGTGTTCTACATGTTGACTTACCTCTGCTGTGTCCATCGTCGTGGGCAACCTCGATGCCCTCCTGTCCTGAGGCTGGAGGCTGGATACCTACCGTTATATCCTCCTGTTCTGAAGCTGGAGGCTGGATACTTACCTCGATGTCCTCCTGTCCTGGAGCTGGAGGCTGGACACCATCATTGATGTCCTCCTGTCCTGGAGCTGGAGGCTGGACACCTTCCCGGTTGGTCCTCTTGCACTATATCAGTTGTTACAGAAGAAGAATCAATGACAGAACATATCTCTTAAAACCCCATTATTCCTACAACAACAATGCATAGCTTGTCTGCTGTTTTATGATAAACTGGTAAGACTTTACCTTTACATTACACTTCCTTAATGTGAAATTATGTGGAATGTGGCCCTCTTATAAATTCACTGTATATTTTCTGTTTTACCTTGAGCTTGCGCTTCATCGTTGAAAGGAATTTGCTGAATTTCCCTTTCTTCTTCCCACTAGCATCCCTCTGAGGCTGTGTGACCGAGGCTGTGGAGGTGTCGGATCCCATTGAGAGGTAGATCTCAGAAGAGCTGGTGGACAGCAGGCTCTTGTGGCTGGAGACTCTGGTTGGGGCGTTGCTGTTGGAAGCTTCCGCTGTAGACCACAGTCTCAGCTCCGGCACAGACTCGTCAGAGGTGCGATCGAAGGTCGCGCTTCTGACGACAGGGAAACTGCTTTCTGCTGGAAGCTCTGTGGGAGGCTGACACTCCTCCGCATAGGCGATACCCTCACTACACACCGTCTCTACATTCTCCAGCAGAGATCCTACAGCACTGTGGCATTGCTGAAAGCCCTCCTTCAGCTTCCTCTTCAGATCTCTGCAGATGGTCTCCGCTGTAGACCACAGTCTCAGCTCCGACACACCATCACCAGCACTAAGCCCACCAGCCTCGGACACCTCAGCTGAGGACTCCTCGTCCTGGAACAGGCTCTTCACACCGTTCACAACCATGCCGACGGTCCGGTCCGTCTCCGTCTTGTTGAGGCTGCCGGACGGGTGTCGCTCCGTCTTCTGTTGCACGGCAAGCTCATGCCGCAGATCTGCCCCGACACACAGGAAGAGCAGACACAGCATATCAGCCATCCATAATGGATAACATTCATCCAAACTAGCAGTATGAAGGATGTCAGGAATCTAACACGGTATATATCTCCTAGTAGCAAGCCAAGGGAAGAGTAGGCCCCCGTTTGAATAGTCTTGAAATAGATACATCCATCCATTCACTTTCTTTCCATTTCACCCTTATTTGACCAGGCAAGTTGCCTGAGAGAACACATTCTCATTTGCAGCGAGAATCTGGGGAACTGTTAAAGGGGGGAGGGGTGGGGATGAATAAGCCAACTGGTAGCAGAGGGTGACATGTTAACGCCTACTCTTGCGATAAGTGCCATGGGATCTTTAACGGTATTCGGGAGTCGGGACCTCGGTTAACCGTCTGTCTTTCTTTCCTTCTTTCCTTCCATGTATAAATCACTGATCTGACATGACTTGATTGGTGGTAAACAAGCAATGAAAATGTTGCTTTGACCAATCCAATCACATTAAATCAGTGACTTCCTCAAGGATGGAAGGAAAGGAAGGAAGGAAGGGTGCATTCAAGTACTCGAATAGGGTAATCAGACAATTGTCAATCAACCATCAGATGACTCATCCTTTAACAGAGAGGCTGGCTGGAGTGTAGAACTAAACAGAGACAGTTGTTGTTGTAACATTAGATGCTCCTGTGGTGAGCTCTCGGCCCAGTGCTCACCTCTGGCTTCGTCCTTGAGCCTCTGCACAGACTCCAGCAGGTTCTCCTTCTTCCCACTAGCATCCCTCTGAGGCTGTGTGACCGAGGCTGTGGAGGTGTCGGATCCCATTGAGAGGGCCATCACCTGGTTGACCTGGTTGACCAGGGCCCCGGAGAACAGATCCACTGTGTCGTTGTAGATCTCAGAAGAGCTGGTGGACAGCAGGCTCTTGTGGCTGGAGACTCTGGTCGGGGCGTTGCTGTTGGAAGCTTCCACCCCCGTGCTCCATGAGGTGAACAGCTGAAGAAGCAACTCAGACTCCTCCGCATAGGCGATACCCTCACTACACACCCTCTCTACACTCTCCAGCAGAGCATTGTGGCATTGCTGTAGCTCCACTGAGGTCTCCGCTGTAGACCACAGTCTCAGCTCCGGCACAGACTCGTCAGAGGTGCGATCGAAGGTCGCGCTTCTGACGACAGGGAAACTGCTTTCTGCTGGAAGCTCTGTGGGAGGCTGACACTCCTCCGCATAGGCGATACCCTCACTACACACCGTCTCTACATTCTCCAGCAGAGATCCTACAGCACTGTGGCATTGCTGAAAGCCCTCCTTCAGCTTCCTCTTCAGATCTCTGCAGATGGTCTCCGCTGTAGACCACAGTCTCAGCTCCGACACACCATCACCAGCACTAAGCCCACCAGCCTCGGACACCTCAGCTGAGGACTCCTCGTCCTGGAACAGGCTCTTCACACCGTTCACAACCATGCCGACGGTCCGGTCCGTCTCCGTCTTGTTGAGGCTGCCGGACGGGTGTCGCTCCGTCTTCTGTTGCACGGCAAGCTCATGCCTCAGATCTGCCCCGACACACAGGAAGAGCAGACACAGCATATCAGCCATCCATAATGGATAACATTCATCCAAACTAGCAGTATCTTAGAATTTTTAAATGTTTTATTTTAACTAATGACGTTACTTTTCAGGATGCCATGTTGCAACTGGCCGGGGACTTCAGCTGAAAATTAGCCGACTAGGCTAACGCTGCCTTTTTTACTATATTTTATATGGTTCATGTATTAGGATTGTCCTCGATATAATAAACTAATAAACTAAACTAAACTAAACTAAGTATGAAGGATGTCAGGAATCTAACACGGTATTATATCTCCTAGTAGCAAGCCAAGGGAAGAGTAGGCCCCCGTTTGAATAGTCTTGAAATAGATACATCCATCCATTCACTTTCTTTCCATTTCACCCTTATTTGACCAGGCAAGTTGCCTGAGAGAACACATTCTCATTTGCAGCGAGAATCTGGGGAACTGTTGCAGGGGGGAGGGGTGGGGATGAATAAGCCAACTGGTAGCAGAGGGTGACATGTTAACGCCTACTCTTGCGATAAGTGCCATGGGATCTATAACGGTATTCGGGAGTCGGGACCTCGGTTAACCGTCTGTCTTTCTTTCCTTCTTTCCTTCCATGTATAAATCACTGATCTGACATGACTTGATTGGTGGTAAACAAGCAATGAAAATGTTGCTTTGACCAATCCAATCACATTAGATCAGTGACTTCCTCAAGGATGGAAGGAAAGGAAGGAAGGAAGGGTGCATTCAAGTACTCGAATAGGGTAATCAGACAATTGTCAATCAACCATCAGATGACTCATCCTTTAACAGAGAGGCTGGCTGGAGTGTAGAACTAAACAGAGACAGTTGTTGTTGTAACATTAGATGCTCCTGTGGTGAGCTCTCGGCCCGGCGCTCACCTCTGGCTTCGTCCTTGAGCCTCTGCACAGACTCCAGCAGGTTCTCCTTCTCGTCCAGCTCACCCTCCAGGAAGGCGTTCCTCTCGATCACATGGTTCATCCGCCCCTCAAAGTCCTCCAGGGACATGATGTTCGCCCTGGGAGACGGCAGGGAGGGAGAGACAAGACAGACATGATTACATTAGGAACTGTTTAATTGGTCTTTAGCATCACCAGTTACATCAAACATAAAATCATTGTCATCATTAGTCACCATACACAACAAACTAGCTCATTACTGCCTATATTGGGAAAGCCGCCGTTGTCCATTACGTGCCAAAATTGTGGAACTCCCTGCCAAAGGGTATCAGAGAGGTGGACTCAGTAGACATTTTTAAATGACAGCTGAAAACAAATCTTTTTAACCAGTATTTTTTAACTGGCATATCATTATTAATACTTTTTTTCTTATTATATTCCTACTCATTTTTCATATTTTTATTAAAATATATATTATTCTTTCTTTTATTAAAGTTGCTCTATTGGTGTGGACTGGCATTGGAGGGAATTATATTATAGATATGATAAAGCATCTAGAATGTTTGCTAATAGTTTGTGTGAAGTCCCTCTTCAACATACAACCAAAGCTCCTCCAGAGACTCCTTAGTTTGCTCCAGTTCCGTCTCCAGCTCCTGCAGCTCCTCCTGAGACTTCTCAGCCCTGAAGACACAGACACAGACACACACACACACACACACACACACACACACACACACACACACACAAAACAGTCAAAGATGTCCTACAGTTCAACATAGCTAAGATGAAGTTGATTCTTTGATCTGTGTGTTACTGGCAGAATTTGAACCCTGGTCTCCCACGTGAAAGACTCAAGCATCTCTCCCATTAAGCCAAGAGGACGTCCTCAAAGTCACAGTTTATAGGTCTCAGACAGGGCTACCTCATCACAAGAAGGTGCTTTCAAACCATGTGCTCAGACTCTGTCTCACTGATGGAATTCCTTACCTCTGCTGGTGTTTTTCTGCCTGCTCTTTCCAGAAACACAGTTCTTCTTGAAGGGACGCGAACCTTGTTTTATTTGGTTCTCCCATGCCCTTACAGCTGAAGGTATGGTTTTACAGCACCTAAAACAAATCTGAAGAAGAACGCCGCATTGTGAGAGCTGAGCTCAACTTCCATGGCACTGCATGATTGCATACACACTGCTTGCTATTTTGTCTCAGGGAATGTCAGCTGTTGCAGCCATTATGTCTGTGCTGGATGTCATTTTTACTGTTGACCACTGAGTGGCGAGGACATAGGAGTGCACAGGTATATAGGTGAGCTCACCGGTAGGCTACAGGTGTTACTGATTGAACTGGTGAGCACACAGTCTTTGACCGTGTTGCCACATGCGAAACTTTTTAGTGTATCATGTTTTTATAATAAAGTAAACAAATGATTGTAACGTAACGTACAGAAGTCGTCGGTGTTGGTATCACGAGTCAACTAAAGTTTACAGTTCAACAGTCGCGGTGACTAAGGAGGAAACAGTCACCACAGTTACTACTAGCTCCTAATTACCACTGCACTACCTACATACAACATACTACCTCTACAGCTACTGGTAAACAGTATTGGAAGATGGAAGAAGAGGGGGAGAAAGAGATGGAAGGGGAAAAAGAGAGAGAGAAGAGTAGCTCAAGGAGTAGTATCTTGCCTTCACAGGGTTGGCCTGTGGCAACATCACCCTTCACGTCCATCTCTCTGCGCCAGTAAGTGACAGAGCCGAGGAGCCAATGACTGCAGCCCACACACTGATACAGATATTATACAAACACACTCCACTGTGACCTCCCTTTGATGTCATAATCAGTGGCTTTAGAATGTATTATCAGCAGTGTGCGAATTAAATCACGGTGTGCGGGGGAGCCCAGGGATTAAAGGAAAAAAAAAAAATCTCCTGACGGGAAAAAAAAATCTGGCCAAATCGGGGCCGGTGGCTTTCCGTGCGCAAAGCGCGCGTGCGATTTTCCGTTCTACGTTCTAATGCTTTGACTTTTCTTTCGGAAAATGTGAACACATTTCCGCGTTGTCGAAAATCAAGGACACATCGATAGTCAACTAACACGGCTTGTTTTGTGAGCCTGCTAAACAATGTACAGTAGTGTTCTAGTTAACTAGGTAACAATGTACAGTAGTGTTCTAGTTAACTAGGTAACAATGTAAAGTAGTGTTCTAGTTAACTAGGTAACAATGTAAAGTAGTGTTCTAGTTAACTAGGTAACAATGTAAAGTAGTGTTGTAGTTAACTAGGTAACAATGTACAGTAGTGTTCTAGTTAACTAGGTAACAATGTAAAGTAGTGTTCTAGTTAACTAGGTAACAATGTAAAGTAGTGTTCTAGTTAACTAGGTAACAATGTAAAGTAGTGTTCTAGTTAACTAGGTAACAATGTAAAGTAGTGTTCTAGTTAACTAGGTAACAATGTAAAGTAGTGTTTTAGTTAACTAGGTAGCAGTCCAATCCATTTCGCTGCTGTATTTTGGCTTGACTAGCGAGTTTGTGTTGTGATTCTCACCCTAGTTTCACCCTTTTCCATAGTTTTGAATAATACATGTGTGGACTGACGATGTATCGCAGCCTAACTTATTCTAATAATTATTTAACATAGTTTTATTCTGATAATGATTCCCCCTCCTCCCAAGGTCACATTATTATTGGATTGGTTGTTTGGTGCCGGGTGAAGTTAGCTAAACATTTAACCTGCTAGCTAGCAAGAGAAACATAATGTCACTCTCCAAAGGTCTAAAGAGGAAAGTTGACGGTGAAAACAGGGCATTTAAACAGGAATGGACCGCGAACTATGCGTTCATCCTACCTGGTTTCATCAATGCAAAGCCGTTGTGAGAGACTCACATTTTCCGTGCTCACAATGAATGTTCCCTTCCACCTATACATGCGAGTTGTCCTTTTCATCAATGAATGCGATAAAGACGGACTAGAGCAGGGGTCGGCAATTAGGTTTGGCCTCGGGCCAAACATTTTTTGAGCCACTAGATGGCGGGCCGGAACATAATCAAAGGCTTATTTAAGTAATTGATTGCTAAAAAATGTGACACGTTCTAATGCTTTGACTTTTCTTTCGAAAAATGTACACATCGCTAGTCAACTAACACAGCTTGTTTTGTGAGCCTGCTAACAATGTAAAGTAGTGTTCTAGTTAACTAGGTAACAGTCCAATCCATTACGTTGCAGTATTTTGGCTTGACTAGCGAGTTTGTGTTGTGATTCTCAACAACGTTGAAACGTAGTTTCACCCTTTGCCATAGTTTTGAATAATAAATATGTGGACTGACGATGTATCGCAGCCTAACTTATTCTAACAATTATTTAACATACTTTTATTCTGAATGATTACCCCCTCCTCCCAGACAAGGTCACATTATTATTGGATTGGTTGTTTGCGTGTCGGGTGAAGTTAGCTAAACATTTAACCTGCTATCTAGCAAGAGAAACATCATGTCACTCTCCAAAGGTCTAAAGAGGAAAGTTGACGGTGGAAACAGGGCATTTAGGAATGGACAGCGAACTATACATTCATCCTACCTGCCTGGTTTCATCAATGCAAAGCCGTTGTGAGACTCACATTTTACGTGCTCACAATGTTCCCTTTCTATACATGCGAGTCGTCCTTTTCGTCAATGAATGTGATAAAGACGCACGAGAGGAATCGATTGGTGCATAAAAATAAAAATAAACTGCCTGCGGATTAAAGTGACGTCAATATCACCAGATATCAAGCAAATAGTGACCGATGGGAGATGCCACTTTTCACATTAAGTGAGTACCAAGCCTGTCGTTATTGTATTTAATAACCTAATTGTATTTTGTATATTTTGAATGAATGGCTTATGGCTCATTGTACTATTATCCCTAATAGCGCGTTTGCTCTGTCGTTTTAGGAGCATAGGCCTACCACCACTTTGCGCCGATTTTGTTGTCAATGTTTTTCAGAAAATTAAACAGAATTTGCTTTGTTACTGTTCATATGTGTGTTGCAGTCACATACGTAAACATTACGTTTGAATGATTTAATGAGCTGATCTATTTTTTTAGATCTCCATTAAGACAATTTAATAAACCCTCTGACAAATCTCATCATGTCATTAGTTGTAATTTATCCAAGCAGTTATTATAACATGGAAATAAGTAGTCTGGGCAGTTAAAGCAATAATCTGTTTTTCGGTACAGTACGCCCACTCGATTTTTGTATGTATTGTAAGTATGCATCATTAAACTGAGGTTATCCAAAATATATACAGTTGAGGCCAAAATTATTAGCCCCCCTTGTGAAATCAGACAAAACACATGATTTCTCCATGGAAATGACCATTAACAACAAGTGTTTATAGTGTATTTGTTTCCAAAATAATAAAGACAAAATGTCCACTAAGTTTGATTAGGATATTTTATTGATGCACTGAGTTGGAACAAGAAACGGCAAAAATGACACGTCCAAAATGATTAGCCCCCTGGCCATTAATAGTCAATAGTGTACCCTTTCTGAGCCACAACTGACAAAAACCTTTTAGAGTAGTTCTTTACTAGGTTGGCACAGGTCTCTCGAGGGATTTTGGATCATTCTTCCATTGCAAATGGTTCCAGCTGGTCCAAACTGCGTCGGTTTCCGAGCATGGACATTCACTTTGAGCACCCACCACAGATTCTCAATAGGATTGAGATCTGGGCTCTGTGCGGGCCACTCCAGGACCTTGGTTTTGGTGTTCTTTAGGAACTGTTGGACCAATGTATTGATGTATGCTTAGGGTCATTGTCTTGTTGGAAGACCCAGTGACGACCTAAGCCTAGACTAAGAGCAGATTTCTTCATATTATCCCTCAAAATGTCAACATAGTTTTCTTTTTTCATGATGCCATGCACCTGAACAAGGCTCCCTGTGCCTGAGGCTGCAAAACAGCCCCACAGCATGATGCTCCCACCACCATGTTTAACTGTGGGAGCTGTGTTCTTAGGGTTGAAGGCCTCTCCCTTTCTTCGCCAGACATAAGCAACATCCATGTGCCCAAACAGTTCCAGTTTAGTCTCATCAGACCAAAGCACAGATTTCCAAAACGCATCTTTACCTTTCAAATGTTCACGGGCAAACCTCAGTCTGGCTCTGATGTGCCGCTCTTTGAGTAAAGCGGTTCTTCTGGGACTATGGCCCTGAAGCCCACCACGATGAAGAGCCCTCACAACTGTATTCCTTGAAACATCAACTCCACAAGAGGCCAGGTCAGCAACAATCATCTTGGCAGATGTCCTTGGTGTCTTGCTGACATCTCTGACTATTTTCCTCTCCAGAGTTCTTGAAATCTTGAGCTTTCGACCACGCCCCAGGTTTGTTTCTTACAGAATGTGTCTCCTTGTACTTAGCAATGATGCAACGTACAGCGGTTCTAGACACTGAGACGCTTGGAAATGGCAGTGTAGCCTTCTGCCTTATCATGAGCCTCCACTATATTCTTTCTGAGCTCAAGACTGATTTCCTTTGTCTTTGGCATGGTGAGTAAGAGTAGTAGTATAGTCCCTCTCAATAATGTGTTCAAGTGCCCTGTTTCTTGGAGTCCTTTTATGCTAATTGAATGCTCAGGTGTTGTTAGGAAGCCAATTGACTGTACAGGTGTGGTTTGAAATCTGATTGGTTGCTTAGGTGTGTTTTTAAAGCAAATATTCACATCGGGGCTAATATTTTTGACCACCCCATTTTTCACTATATTTGATATAAAGCAAGCCTAAAAACTTATTTTATATTCCAAAATGTACCAAAAGCTAATAAATAGCACTGGTGAATGTTTGATTATATAAAGTTTTATGATGATGCAAACATTGGGAAGAATTTTAGGAAAATGTTCCATAATTCCTGGGGGGCTAATCATTTTGGCCTCAACTGTACGTATGTATATACAATCTGTTGAGAGAATGATATACAATTTGAGAACAAACCTTAGAAGATAGAATTTGTATTCATAACTCAACAAAAAAAACACTTAGAGAATAGAATAGGAAGTGGAAACTAAAAGACATGCAGGGAGGTGTAAGTAAAAAAAAAAAAACTGATACAGCAGCCTACATCAGTTGGTTCTTCTATCATGCTAACATCTGTGATTTGTACAACCTGAAAAACGATGAAACAATCAAAAAAGGTATAATGGTTTAATTGAAAGAACAATACACAAATGCACTCTCTTTGTCTATTTGATAGACATTACATGTCACATGTTAACCTAAATGATATTTAAACTGAGCAAAGTCTGAAATGTTCAAAATGCCATAACATGTTTTATTTTTATTAAAGTTTAACTGTAAATATTATTTCCACACTTTTTAATAAGAATCGTTTTTGTGTAATTTATAGAAACGAAAACGTGATTTCTCCTAAATATAGACTTAATATAGGCTTAACGTATGATGATTTCTAGGGAATGACGAATACAATTCTCTCTCAGAATCTTTTAATGATTTCTCAGAGGTTTCAAAACAATAGATTTTATCACCTCACTTCAACAATGAAATAACATCGTATATATTGACTGAATAAAACTCAATGTAAATTGTGCAATTTCAATGTAGAAAACCTAATGATGGTGTGATAGTTTCAGAAATGCTCATAAGCCTTAGGATTTCCCTCACACATAGAACACAATATCTCATTTATAGTGTGCATGGAAACTCATAACTGCTGTTTGACTCTCTTTGTGCTCTGTGAATGCCTTGTCCTCCATATCACATGACTACATAGGTGAGCCAGGTTTTACACTGTCATCTACAGCTAGTCATTGTACTCAAAGTATTTCAAGTGTTTCAGGTTTTCAAGGTTCAAACCCTGTACACAACTACCTCCATTATGTACTGTAGATGGACCAGTAGATGATGTTGAAGAGAACGTAAGACCCTGGAAAGATGACCCGAGAGTACTTGTCTATGGCGTGCGTGTTGATCCACATGCTGTTGTAGGGGTTGGAGCCAACATGGCCAGTGACTTGGTCACTCTCCAGGGCCAGCTGTACCATCATCCTCTCATGCATCAGCCCATTCTCCAGGGGCATGCTGTAGTTCCCTGTGTTGTTGACATCCTCCGCGTTGTAGCTGCCAGTCATCATGTCAGGGTGGGGCATGCCACAGGTGCAGGACAGCTGCAGGTCAGGCCCAGATGCCTGGTTGATTACAGTTGAATTCAACTATTCATCTCCACAGTGGCAACTTTGGCTGGGCTAAAAACTCATAATAAAAAGGCTGATTTTAACACCATGTATACATGGATTGTTGTAAGAGCACTTACCCTTTCCCGAAGCTTCATCTCCTTGCGTTCCTGCCTTGTAGACAGGTAGTTGACAGCAGCATACTCGATCACCGATAGGAATACAAACACAAAGCTGACCCAGAGGTAAATTGTCCACAGCTTTGATGTAGGAGACCCGGGGCATGGAGGCGTTCACTCCAGTGATGATGGTGGACATGGTGAGCACTGTGGTGATACCTGAAGCATAGTCAACACATGACCCCTGGTTAGAGCTGTTTAAAACGTAGGGATCCAGGTCTGGCTACAACAGGGAAAATACCAAGACACAGGCCAATCAGAGAGGGCTCTCACCCAGCGGGACTCTGGCAGGGACGGCCCGGGGGTCGATCCAGAAGGACACCCAGGACACCATGACCATCAGAGTGGCAGGGAAGTAGGTCTGGAGCAGGAAGAAGAAGATGTTTTAAACAATAAACGTTTTAAACAAACAAAATCCACTTCATGTCAACTAGAATACACTGAAAAACACTCCAAATACTCCCAAATTGGATACATATGAGGAATTCCTCTCAAAGTGGTACAATTATTATGGTTGTTACAGTAGTCACTCATTGGGGACACAACTCTGCAGTACAGCGGCTATACACCCTGAGATGCCTCAGGAAGGAACACAACAAGCAGGAGATACTGGTGGCCTTCTACCGCGGCGCAGTGGAGAGCATCCTCACCTACGGCATCTGCAACTGGTTCTCCAGCTGCACAACAGCGGAGAGAAATGCGCTACAGAGAGTAGTGAGAACAGCACAGAAGATCACCGGCGCCCCCCTCCCCTCTCTGGAAGAGCTGTACAACACACGCTGTCTCAGGAAGGCCTCAAAGATCTCCAGGGACCCGACCCACCCTGGGCACGTACACTTTACCAGGCTGCCCTCGAAAAGGAGGTACAGGACCCCGGCCGCTAAGACAAACAGACTGAAGAACTGCTTCTACCACAGGGCCGTCCAGGCCCTGAACACAGCAAAGACCTAAGTTCTGGGCCCTGGACAGTCTGGACGGATTGTATGGCAGCTGCTGGACTGAAAAAATCAGGTGTAGTGCTGAGGCACAAACATGTACATTTCAAGCCTGCAAACTGTGACACTTTAAATAACGTGAAAAATACTATTGTGCAATATGACAACCCTAGTTGACTATCTGTGCAGTATAGTACAGTGGATTGTGTACATAGCCTTTATTTATGTAAACCAGCTCCTTACCTTCTTGTGATTTTCTTTTCTTTTTCTAAATTTTTTTTTTTTCCTTTCCTAACACCAGGGGAGCCACCCCTCCTAAATTTCGTTGTTTGGTACCTGTACTGTAGCAATGACAATAAAGTCCATTCATTCATTCATTCATTCATTCATACAGGTAGGCCTACATCAGACCTCAACAACGTTATATGTTCTACCAGCAGGGGGTGCTAAAGAGAGGGAAAGGGGGCTCCCCATTGAAATTGTTTTAGATATTAAAATACACTCTGCTTTATTTCCAAGGAGGACAGTGTAATAAATATGGTTGGTGTACATACATTAACAGTATTCCGTTACGTCAAGAATTGTCTGTGCTTCCTGCCTCACTTAGAAGTGTGATAGCAGGTTTTACAACCAAAAGTGTTGAGTTACAAAGAGACAAAAGTGTTAGTATGCCATAGTCTATAATATGACATTATCTGAGTAAATATAATTTAGGAAAATTAAAGATCTGGTAAGGTTTTTTAATACATTTCGGAGCTCAGGCTTTTAGCTGCATTACTTAGCCTACTTCTTGAGGACAGGTTTCATGGGGGAACAGATTCTACATACAGTAACAGTAACATTCATGTGAAGTTGAATTATGTATTCATTCAGTTCTTGGTATTGATTAAGTTTGATTAAGATTGATTTGAGTTGGTTCTCCAAACCTTGACACACAGGCTGTTCTTTTTGTTCTGCACCTGGTGTTTACGCATGTTTTATTCCTGGGCTCCCCCTTAACAGTGTGACAGTAAGACTGCGTTTCACCCCACCCAGTCCCAACTGACATAGTTCAGTGCATTTGAGCAGCTGTGGCCTCCTCCCATCATGTCCTGGCTGAGGAAGAATGCAGCCTTGGATAACTGTTCTGTTCTCAGTCTCCAGGTATTCTTCCCCACTCAGTCACTTTTCTTTGAGATGAGTTGAAGTTGTTTGCAGACTGCATAATTACAGCCTAACAGTTCATTTTTTCCATCGACGGGAGCATTTTTTCATCATGTCTAGAGGGGGGCTCCTGGGCAAGAACACTGTCCATACCGTCACTGAGGAGCTGAAGTCTCTGTACTATAAGAGGCTGCTGCCCATAGAGAAGTATTACAGCTTCCATCATTTTCACTCCTCCACCCTTGAAGATGCAGACTTTGACAACAAACCCATGGTGCTGGTGATGGGTCAGTATTCAACAGGAAAGACTACTTTCATCAGGTAACGAACACTGTTCTTTACACTAATCAGTAGCTCAAGCCTGGCAAAGAAACATGCCTTGCATAAGTATCTGCTAGATATGATTGACTTTTTACTGTATGTGTGTGTGTGTGTGTGTGTGTGTGTGTGTGTGTGTGTGTGTGTGTGTGTGTGTGTGTGTGTGTGCGTGCGTGTGTGTGTGTGTGTGTGCGTGCGTGCGTAAGGTATCTCTTAGACCAAGAGTTTCCAGGGAGTCGAGTTGGACCAGAACCCACTACAGACTGCTTCACTGCCATCATGCATGGGGAGGTGGAGGGAATAATCCCAGGAAATGCCCTTACTGTAGATCCAAATAAACCGTTTCGCAAACTCAACCCTTTTGGAAACACCTTCCTCAACAGGTAATGAGATAAAGAGGCAATGTTGATTCAACATTCTAAATCAAAATCAACAATGCAGAATGCAGACCAGGATAACAGACTAGAAAACTCTGAGTGAACTAGTACTATTGAAAGGAGAAAAAACATGTCAATGTACATCATATTGTTGTTAAGCTTTAGTTCTTTTTCCCAAGGTTCCAGTGTGCCCAGCTGCCAAATCAGGTCCTAGAGAGTATTAGCATTATCGACACACCAGGCATCTTAACTGGGACAAAAAGGAGATTGAGTCGAGGTGAGATGCATGAGAGCAAAATTGAATGGATGATGGGAGGGAACCCTAATGTTTGTCTGAAGGGAATTGAGCATTAATCTTTTCATCTAAATCAGTTAAAATGATTACTATTGCAATTTCCCCTGGGTTAAACCACAGATTGACTGGACTAAAGAGGCACACTGGACACGGCTGGAGCTTGAGTGCAGATGCTGAGTGCTGCCAGGCTCACTCAGGTATATGTGTCTGTCTCCCTCCAGTGGTGGTAAGTGGAAGTGGCGCCTGTGGCCTGTGTGTGTGATGATGAGATGATGAGATGATGATGATGATGATGATGATGATGGGGGGTGATAGGAAGGTCGTAGAGACACCATTCAAATGGTTTTAGATTCCCTGTCCTCTGGTCTATCCGGGGGTGTTGGAATTGTTCTCCTAACCCGCGGGGAACCATACGTTATTAACCCCGGTAAGAGTCACACTACGGGACGTATAACGCTGGCTATGAATATGGTAGAAACACAAGGTTTTCATATTTAAGTTCATTAGGTCTACACGGTCATTTGAAGCCTAACCCCAGCCCTCTACGACCCCGGGAAGTCATGTTATTGAGCTTCATGCAGATTAGCCACATGCTAATAACGCGATTCCACACTGGCCAGTAGAAGTTTTAAACAGTGGAATTGATCAGTTCCTCCGTGGCGCAGCTCGTTTGTTCGTGCGTGACTCATTCATAGGTACAGGGTTCGAATCCCAGGTCTGGAGGATGTACTGATGAGCATTTTCGTTAATGGCCCAAAAAACATCTCTATGCCCTGGGACTTGAAGAAGAAGAAGAAGAAGAAGAAGAAGAAGAAGAAGAAGAAGAAGAAGAAGAAGAAGAAGAAGAAGAAGAAGAAGAAGAAGAAGAAGAAGAAGAAGAAGAAGAAGAAGAAGAAGAAGAAGAAGAAGAAGAAGAAGAAGAAGAAGAAGAAGAAGAAGAAGAAGAAGAAGAAGAAGAAGAAGAAGAAGAAGAAGAAGAAGAAGAAGAAGAAGAAGAAGAAGAAGAAGAAGAAGAAGAAGAAGAAGAAGAAGAAGAAGAAGAAGAAGAAGAAGAAGAAGAAGAAGAAGAAGAAGAAGAAGAAGAAGAAGAAGAAGAAGAAGAAGAAGAAGAAGAAGAAGAAGAAGAAGAAGAAGAAGAAGAAGAAGAAGAAGAAGAAGAAGAAGAAGAAGAAGAAGAAGAAGAAGAAGAAGAAGAAGAAGAAGAAGAAGAAGAAGAAGAAGAAGAAGAAGAAGAAGAAGAAGAAGAAGAAGAAGAAGAAGAAGAAGAAGAAGAAGAAGAAGAAGAAGAAGAAGAAGAAGAAGAAGAAGAAGAAGAAGAAGAAGAAGAAGAAGAAGAAGAAGAAGAAGAAGAAGAAGAAGAAGAAGAAGAAGAAGAAGAAGAAGAAGAAGAAGAAGAAGAAGAAGAAGAAGAAGAAGAAGAAGAAGAAGAAGAAGAAGAAGAAGAAGAAGAAGAAGAAGAAGAAGAAGAAGAAGAAGAAGAAGAAGAAGAAGAAGAAGAAGAAGAAGAAGAAGAAGAAGAAGAAGAAGAAGAAGAAGAAGAAGAAGAAGAAGAAGAAAGAATAAGTCCAAAATATATATATGAAATAGAGTCACACTACGGGGCGTATAACTCTGGCTATGAATGTGTTAGAAACACGCGGTTTTCATATTTAAGTTCATTAGGTCTACACGGTCATTTTAAGCCTAACCCCAGCCCTCTGCGACCCCGGGAAGTCATGTTAAACTGAAGTTAAAGACGACAGATGTGTCAAAAAAACAAAAAAAAGTTAGGGTGAAGATAGTGGATGCACGCATTTAACATCTCTCTCTATGACCTGGGGGAAGATAGTGGTGTGGAATAACCAGCAGTGACATCTGACCTCCTGGGCATATGTGAATGTGAATGGTCATGTTAATGAGCTGTATGTTAATGAGCTGTGTGTGTATGTTAATGAGCTTCATGCTAATGAGATTCATGCTAATGAGATTCATGCTAATGAGCTGTATGTTAATGAGATGTATGTTAATGAGCTGTATGTTAATGAGCTTCATGCTAATGAGATTCATGCTAATGAGATTCATGCTAATGAGCTGTATGTTAATGAGCTGTATGTTAATGAGCTGTGTGTGTATGTTAATGAGCTGTATGTTAATGAGCTTCATGCTAATGAGCTGTATGTTAATGAGCTGTATGTTAATTAGCTGTGTGTGTATGTTAATGAGCTGTATGTTAATGAGCTTCATGCTAATGAGCTGTATGTTAATGAGCTGTATGTTAATGAGCTGTGTGTGTATGTTAATGAGCTGTATGTTAATGAGCTTCATGCTAATGAGCTGTATGTTAATGAGATGTATGTTAATGAGCTGTGTGTGTATGTTAATGAGCTGTATGTTAATGAGCTTCATGCTAATTAGCTGTATGTTAATTAGATGTATGTTAATGAGCTGTGTGTGTATGTTAATGAGCTGTATGTTAATGAGCTTCATGCTAATGAGATTCATGCTAATGAGCTGTATGTTAATGAGCTGTGTAAAAGTGGGCGGAGCTTAAATCAAAGTGGGAGGAGCGTAAATTAAAGTGGGCGGAGCTTAAATCAAAGTGGGAGGAGTTTAAATCAAAGTGGGAGGAGCTTAAATCAAAGTGGGCGGAGCTTAAATCAAAGTGGGCGGAGCTTAAATCAAAGTGGGCGGAGCTTAAATCAAAGTGGGCGGAGCTTAAATCAAAGTGGGCGGAGCTTAAATCAAAGTGGGAGGAGCTTAAGTCAAAGTGGGCGGAGCTTAAATCAAAGTGGGAGGAGCTTAAATCAAAGTGGGCGGAGCTTAAATCAAAGTGGGAGGAGCTTAAGTCAAAGTGGGCGGAGCTTAAATCAAAGTGGGAGGAGCTTAAATCAAAGTGGGCGGAGCTTAAATCAAAGTGGGCGGAGCTTAAATCAAAGTGGGAGGAGCTTAAATCAAAGTGGGAGGAGCGTAAATTAAAGTGGGCGGAGCTTAAATCAAAGTGGGAGGAGCTTAAATCAAAGTGGGAGGAGCTTAAATCAAAGTGGGCGGAGCTTAAATCAAAGTGGGAGGAGCTTAAATCAAAGTGGGAGGAGCTTAAATCAAAGTGGGAGGAGCTTAAATCAAAGTGGGCGGAGCTTAAATCAAAGTGGGAGGAGCTTAAATCAAAGTGGGCGGAGCTTAAATCAAAGTGGGAGGAGCTTAAATCAAAGTGGGCGGAGCTTAAATCAAAGTGGGAGGAGCTTAAATCAAAGTGGGCGGAGCTTAAATCAAAGTGGGCGGAGCTTAAATCAAAGTGGGAGGAGCTTAAATCAAAGTGGGCGGAGCTTAAATCAAAGTGGGCGGAGCTTAAATCAAAGTGGGAGGAGCTTAAATCAAAGTGGGCGGAGCTTAAATCAAAGTGGGAGGAGCTTAAATCAAAGTGGGAGGAGCTTAAATCAAAGTGGGCGGAGCTTAAATCAAAGTGGGAGGAGCTTAAATCAAAGTGGGCGGAGCTTAAATCAAAGTGGGAGGAGCTTAAATCAAAGTGGGCGGAGCTTAAATCAAAGTGGGCGGCGCTTAAATCAAAGTGGGAGGAGCTTAAATCAAAGTGGGCGGAGCTTAAATCAAAGTGGGCGGAGCTTAAATCAAAGTGGGCGGAGCTTAAATCAAAGTGGGCGGAGCTTAAATCAAAGTGGGAGGAGCTTAAATCAAAGTGGGCGGAGCTTAAATCAAAGTGGGAGGAGCTTAAATCAAAGTGGGCGGAGCTTAAATCAAAGTGGGCGGAGCTTAAATCAAAGTGGGAGGAGCTTAAATCAAAGTGGGAGGAGCTTAAGTCAAAGTGGGAGGAGCTTAAATCAAAGTGGGCGGAGCTTAAATCAAAGTGGGCGGAGCTTAAATCAAAGTGGGAGGAGCTTAAATCAAAGTGGGAGGAGCTTAAATCAAAGTGGGCGGAGCTTAAATCAAAGTGGGAGGAGCTTAAATCAAAGTGGGCGGAGCTTAAATCAAAGTGGGAGGAGCTTAAATCAAAGTGGGCGGAGCTTAAATCAAAGTGGGCGGAGCTTAAATCAAAGTGGGAGGAGCTTAAATCAAAGTGGGCGGAGCTTAAATCAAAGTGGGCGGAGCTTAAATCAAAGTGGGAGGAGCTTAAATCAAAGTGGGCGGAGCTTAAATCAAAGTGGGAGGAGCTTAAATCAAAGTGGGAGGAGCTTAAATCAAAGTGGGCGGAGCTTAAATCAAAGTGGGAGGAGCTTAAATCAAAGTGGGAGGAGCTTAAATCAAAGTGGGAGGAGCTTAAATCAAAGTGGGCGGAGCTTAAATCAAAGTGGGAGGAGCTTAAATCAAAGTGGGCGGCGCTTAAATCAAAGTGGGCGGAGCTTAAATCAAAGTGGGCGGAGCTTAAATCAAAGTGGGCGGAGCTTAAATCAAAGTGGGAGGAGCTTAAATCAAAGTGGGCGGAGCTTAAATCAAAGTGGGAGGAGCTTAAATCAAAGTGGGAGGAGCTTAAATCAAAGTGGGCGGAGCTTAAATCAAAGTGGGAGGAGCTTGTGTCTAAGTGGGAGGAGCTTAAATCAAAGTGGGAGGAGCTTAAATCAAAGTGGGCGGAGCTTAAATCAAAGTGGGAGGAGCTTAAATCAAAGTGGGCGGCGCTTAAATCAAAGTGGGCGGAGCTTAAATCAAAGTGGGCGGAGCTTAAATCAAAGTGGGCGGAGCTTAAATCAAAGTGGGAGGAGCTTAAATCAAAGTGGGCGGAGCTTAAATCAAAGTGGGAGGAGCTTAAATCAAAGTGGGCGGAGCTTAAATCAAAGTGGGAGGAGCTTAAATCAAAGTGGGCGGAGCTTAAATCAAAGTGGGCGGAGCTTAAATCAAAGTGGGAGGAGCTTAAATCAAAGTGGGCGGAGCTTAAATCAAAGTGGGCGGAGCTTAAATCAAAGTGGGCGGAGCTTAAATCAAAGTGGACGGAGCTTAAATCAAAGTGGGAGGAGCTTAAATCAAAGTGGGCGGAGCTTAAATCAAAGTGGGCGGAGCTTAAATCAAAGTGGGCGGAGCTTAAATCAAAGTGGACGGAGCTTAAATCAAAGTGGGAGGAGCTTAAATCAAAGTGGGCGGAGCTTAAATCAAAGTGGGAGGAGCTTAAATCAAAGTGGGCGGAGCTTAAATCAAAGTGGGCGGAGCTTAAATCAAAGTGGGAGGAGCTTAAATCAAAGTGGGAGGAGCTTAAGTCAAAGTGGGAGGAGCTTAAGTCAAAGTGGGTGGAGCTTAAATCAAAGTGGGAGGAGCTTAAGTCAAAGTGGGAGGAGCTTACGTCAAAGTGGGAGGAGCTTAAATCAAAGTGGGAGGAGCTTACGTCTAAGTGGGCGGAGCTTAAATCAAAGTGGGAGGAGCTTAAGTCAAAGTGGGCGGAGCTTAAATCAAAGTGGGCGGAGCTTAAGCCAAAGTGGGAGGAGCTTAAAGCAAAGTGGGAGGAGCTTAAAGCAAAGTGGGAGGAGCTTAAATCAAAGTGGGAGGAGCTTAAGTCAAAGTGGGCGGAGCTTAAATCAAAGTAGGAGGAGCTTAAATCAAAGTGGGAGGAGCTTAAATCAAAGTGGGCGGAGCTTAAATCAAAGTGGGGGGAGCTTAAGTCAAAGTGGGCGGAGCTTAAATCAAAGTGGGCGGAGCTTAAATCAAAGTGGGAGGAGCTTAAATCAAAGTGGGCGGAGCTTGTGTCTAAGTGGGAGTGGCTTAATTGATTAATTTAAATTGTGGGCGGAGCTTGTGTCAAAAGTGGGCGGAGCTTGTGTCAAAGTGGGCGGAGCTTAAGTGGGAGTGGGAGTGGCTTGGACATTTAGTGGGCGGAGCTTGTGTCAAAGTGGGAGTGGCTTAATTGATTAATTCCAATTTTCTTTCATTTGCCAACAAACGACCTACCTAGGGTGTACACAGGTGTACCCTATGTTGAAGCCTTAGGATGAAAACCAGAACTCGGTGCCAGAAAGTCCCAGTCACCCAAAAATCGGCACCGTGAAGCGTCACAGGGGTCCGGTCGCGTGCCCCGAGTTTCGAGGCGCTAGCTCAAACGGTCGCTCCGTGGCGCCCCCCGTAGTTACGGATCACGCACTCACTTCAAAGCTCCCCGTTTGGGCCACGAATGGCCGATCGAGCCGAAACTCTGGGTAAACACTTGTCTCACCGAGATGTTCCACATATGTGAAAACCAGACCTCTAGCTCACAGCCAGGAGGGGAGTTATGAGTTCTCTGCACTTACGAATGGCCGATCGAGCCGAAACTCTGGCTAAACACTCGTCTCACCGAGATGTTCCACATATGTGAAAACCAGACCTCTAGCTCACTCAGGAGGGGAGTTATAAGTAAATGAGCTTAAGTCAAAGTGGGGGCGGAGCTTAAATCAAAGCGGGCGGAGCTTAAATCAAAGCGGGCGGAGCTTAAATCAAAGCGGGCGGAGCTTAAATCAAAGTGGGAGGAGCTTTAATCAAAGTGGGCGGAGCTTAAATCAACGTGGGAGGAGCTTAAATCAACGTGGGAGGAGCTTAAATCAAAGTGGGAGGAGCTTAAATCAAAGTGGGAGGAGCTTAAGTCAAAGTGGGCGGAGCTTAAGTCAAAGTGGGAGGAGCTTAAGTCAAAGTTGATTGATTAAGTTTGATTAAGATTGATTTGAGTTGATTAAGTTCTCCAAACCTTGACACACAGGCTGTTCTTTTTGTTCTGCACCTGGTGTTTACACATGTTTTATTCCTGCGCTCCCCCTTAACAGTGTAACAGTAAGACTGCGTTTCACCCCACCCAGTCCCAACTGACATAGTTCAGTGCATTTGAGCAGCTGTGGCCTCCTCCCATCATGTCCTGGCTGAGGAAGAATGCAGCCTTGGATAACTGTTCTGTTCTCAGTCTCCAGGTATTCTTCCCCACTCAGTCACTTTTCTTTGAGATGAGTTGAAGTTGTTTGCAGACTGCATAATTACAGCCTAACAGTTCATTTTTTCCATCGACGGGAGCATTTTTTCATCATGTCTAGAGGGGGGCTCCTGGGCAAGAACACTGTCCATACCGTCACTGAGGAGCTGAAGTCTCTGTACTATAAGAGGCTGCTGCCCATAGAGAAGTATTACAGCTTCCATCATTTTCACTCCTCCACCCTTGAAGATGCAGACTTTGACAACAAACCCATGGTGCTGGTGATGGGTCAGTATTCAACAGGAAAGACTACTTTCATCAGGTAACGAACACTGTTCTTTACACTAATCAGTAGCTCAAGCCTGGCAAAGAAACATGCCTTGCATAAGTATCTGCTAGATGTGATTGACTTTGTACTGTATGTGTGTGTGTGTGTGTGTGTGTGTGTGTGTGTGTGTGTGTGTGCGTGTGTGCGTGTGTGTGTGTGTGTGTGTGTGTGCGTGCGTAAGGTATCTCTTAGACCAAGAGTTTCCAGGGAGTCGAGTTGGACCAGAACCCACTACAGACTGCTTCACTGCCATCATGCATGGGGAGGTGGAGGGAATAATTCCAGGAAATGCCCTTACTGTAGATCCAAATAAACCGTTTCGCAAACTCAACCCTTTTGGAAACACCTTCCTCAACAGGTAATGAGATAAAGAGGCAATGTTGATTCAACATTCTAAATCAAAATCAACAATGCAGAATGCAGACCAGGATAACAGACTAGAAAACTCTGAGTGAACTAGTACTATTGAAAGGAGAAAAAACATGTCAATGTACATCATATTGTTGTTAAGCTTTAGTTCTTTTTCCCAAGGTTCCAGTGTGCCCAGCTGCCAAATCAGGTCCTAGAGAGTATTAGCATTATCGACACACCAGGCATCTTAACTGGGACAAAAAGGAGAATGCGTCGAGGTGAGATGCATGAGAGCAAAATTGAATGGATGATGGGAGGGAACCCTAATGTTTGTCTGAAGGGAATTGAGCATTAATCTTTTCATCTAAATCAGTTAAAACCAACAGAAAAAAATGATGACAGTATTGCATGTGTATCCTGCTGGTCTTTTCCCCTAGAAGAGGAAGGCCTGATGCAGAAGATTGAGTGAGATCATAGTCATGAAACAGAAATAAGAGGCGTGGTCAGATGTTGTATGCCTGTGGAGATGTGGCTGGTGCTGGACCCTGCCTCTCAAACAAAAGGAATGTTGAGGACTACAAGGAAAAGACACTTAAGCAATATCACACGAGAGGGAGTGCTGTTCTACTGAATATCAGCACAGCTGTGATTCGGTCCTAGGTACGAGGCCGCAGGCTGATATTCAGTATAACAGCAAGACCTCGAGTGTGATATTGCTTTTATACTATTATAGATATTGGTTTTCTACAGCGCCATTTATTAGTTAACAGTAATAAGCGACAACAGATTATGATTTCTTTGTTTATTTAATCCTAAAAAGAAACAAAAAATAGTTCCGCAACTGAACTTCAAATGGACTGTTGCCTAGTAACCTGAACACAAACAATGTAGTCTAATTAACGGTCATTTAGTAGAACATCTGTGCGGTGGAGTGATACATGTAGTTAAAAGTCCCAGTGCTGTTATACTGTATATCGGCACTCATGGAATGCCTCTTGTCCAATCAAATTACTTAGTCGGAACTAACTGTTGTATAAGTTGACATATTACACTTCTATATATTTTGTAGCAGTGGCACAAAGTGGCAGACATGACTGGTTTTTATTCAGGAGCCAATAAATCACAATAGCATTTCTATAATCATGCCAATATGCATAATGTATATTTCTTAATGCGTTAATAAAACAGCTGTACTCTCCTTCCTCAGGATATGACTTCCCTGCGGTGCTGCGCTGGTTTGCAGAGCGCGTGGACCGCATCATCCTCCTGTTTGATGCTCATAAACTGGAGTTCTCTGATGAGCTCACTCGCGCCTTTGGGGCCCTGCGTGGCAATGAAGACAAGCTGCACGTGGTCCTGAATAAGGCAGACACGGTTGACTCCCAAGAGCTCATGCGAGTGTACGGTTCACTCATGTGGTCCCTGGGGAAGGTCTTTCGAACCCCTGAGATCCTCCGGGTGTACATCAGCTCCTTATGGTCGGAGCCACGCCTGCTGTCTGACCATCATCAGCTGCTGGAGTTTGAAGAGGAGGATCTTCTAGCAGACATCAGGAGCCTGCCCTGCAATGCTGCCATACGGAAACTCAATGATCTAGTTAAGAGGGCACGCTTAGTTAGGGTGAGGCACACTTATGGACCTTGTTCTTTGAATTAGATCTGAATTAACTTCATTAATAACTTTCAAGGGTCATCAAAACATTTACATGTACGTGACCTTATTTTGGAGAGCTGCATTTACTTACGATACATTGTTTTTAGATGTGGTGGCCACAAATGCTGTAGACGCTGTAGACTCTGATGTACAGCTAAGACATGATTTCTCTCCATCTCTGTCCACATCCTAGGCTCATGCACATATCATCAGCTATCTGAAGCAGGAGATGCCTACAATCTTCTGCAAGGAGAACAAGAAACATAACCTGATATACGAGCTTCCTCTCATCTTCTCCAAGATCCAACAGCAGACTCGGGTCCCAGCTGGAGACTTCCCTGACTGTGCCAGGATGCAGGTCTGCCACTGGTTAATATTTTTGTTGCACGGTTATTTTTGTGAGATTTTCCTTGCCCAGAAGAACTCACAATAAGTATTGCAGATTTGTTCAATTGGAGAATATATAAAATCCCTCAACTCTATTTGAACTGCTATTTTGTCTATACCTTTTTTATTATTAGATTTCTCCAAATTGTATATGAAGCTTGCATTAGTTCAGGCAGGGCAGCTGATTCACACATCACCTGTTCAGGGACAACGCTTAAAAGCAGTCAATTCAATTCAATTCAATTCAATGATACTTTATTTATCCCCGTGGGGAAATTCATTTTGCCACGCTACTCTCTAAAAACAACACATAACAACACAACATAAAGGACAGACAATAATACTGTAATAATAGTTTGTGCAATGCTCAGCCATGGTTAAACAGTCTGACGCCATTGGTTGTGAGAGTTATACTTGTTGGTCATCTCACCCACCGCCCCAGCCTCCACCCGTTAGGTCACCCTGTATTTAACCTACCTACAGGGGGGTTGATAAGACACGGGCTCCCTGCCATAGTGATATTCTGTTGTTGTTAAACGTCAGGCAGGGGGCTATACAGAGGGGAGCCATCCAATTACGCAAAACTTAAATGTATTAGCATTTTCATACAAATAATGACTAAACCGATGTACAGTAAGTGTCCTGCCGGACTGAATATATCTAATTCACAGTAATATTTGATCCTGAATTCTAAACTTTCCTACTTTTATTAATGTCTCAGGAACGGCTAATGGGTCAAGACTTCGCTAAGTTCAAGGCTCTCAAGCCCAGCCTGATGGCCTCCCTGGACAAGCTGCTGACCACCGACATCGCCAGGCTGACGCCCCTACTGCACCAGAAGGATCTGAGGGAGGGTTCCCTGCCCCTGCCAGGGGTGCTGGACGGGGCCTTTCTGGGAACTTTCAGGCCTGTCTACAAGAAGGACCCCTTTATGGATGTTACAGAAAACGACGAAAGCTGTGAACAAGGCAGTGAGTGGGTGGTGGGGAAAGATAAACCAAAATATGACGAGATATTCTACAATCTCTGTCCTGTTAAGGGCAAGCTGAGCGGCACCAAGGCCAAAGAGTGGATGCTCAGCTCCCACCTGCCAAACTCGGTGCTGGGTCACATCTGGAGGCTGTCTGACGTGGACTGTGATGGCATGCTGGATGAGGAGGAGTTCGCCTTAGCCATCCACCTCATTGAAGGCAAGCTGGGGGGCCACAGACTCCCTCAGGAGCTGCCTGCCCACCTGGTGCCCCCGTCCAAACGTCTACAGAAACGCTCTGAAGATGTTTAGACATAAAACACGATTGTCCTTTTTGCTGTCTAGCTGTTCCCCACGCATAGCCTCCCTCCTCCAGTTCCTTTCATTATTGCTAGACATAATGAACTGAATTCTATCTTTATTCTGTAGTATATATAATAGTTACTAATACAATGGTTATGGTAGACCTCCAACTTTCTGAATCGTATTTGAGAACTTAATCTGAACTGTTTAAAAAAATCTAATAAAAAATAAAAATCACTATCATTACGACCAAAGTGTCCAAATCTCCTTTGGAAGGTTAACAATGTTATGTGCATTCATTCAATTGTTATATACCATTTTACAACAGGTTCAATTGTGTTTTCTCCTCCACACACACCCCATCTATGAAAACACATGTCTTTGCTTTTAGTTACCACCATACTAATCAGCGTCTTTGAGCCTGCGACACTTTAAATGAATGTGCAATAACACTATGTGCAATATGACAACCCTAGGGTACATAAGGTTGCAGAGAAATAGGAAATGTTAGAATAGGTATAGCATAGCATAGAGTACAGCACAGTGTTTTATCTGTACAGTATAGTATAGTGGATAGTGTACATAGCCTTTATTTATGTAAACCAGCTCCTTTCCCTTCTTGTCTTTTTAGTTTTTTTTTCTTCTTTCCTAGCACCAGGGGAGCCACGCCTCCCAAATTTCGTTGTTTGGTACCTGTACTATAGCAATGACAATAAAGACCATTCATTCATTCATTCATTCATTCATTCAAAAGCGCTATATACATTTTATGAATTATTATTATTATTAATCTACCAGTGTAACAACTGTATGGCATATTTCATAATTGATGTTCAAATATTGACTCTGTACTAATTACTCTCTACGTAAAGGTTGTATTGTTCCGCTAGCAGTCATGTGGCAATTGTTATACTTGTTTGCTAACAGTCAAAATTCTCTCAAGGGTCTGTCACCTCGATCGATCACTCTCACAACCTCGATCGATCTCTCATCAGATGTCTCTGGGACACCCCACCCCTGGGACACCCCACCCCTGGGACACCCCACCCCACCCCAGAGCAGACACCAGAACCCTCTTCTCATCACATGACGGTTGAAATGCTGTAACTGGAAGGTCGAATTTCTCAACCAAACCATTTGATTCGAGCTAGTATTAGGGATGGACAGATTGATGAATGCATTTAGCAATTGATTCTTTCTTGTGTTGAAATCACATTTCTATATACATCAATATGTTACGCTTGAACGTTTGAGCATTCTTGCTCCGTGTTCTTGTTCCCACAGAAGGCATGTCTGTCCCTCCTCCCCTCTCCTATAGGCTAGAATAACACGTGTGTCCCTCCTCCCCTCTCCTATAGGCTAGAATAACATGTCTGTCCCTCCTCCCCTCTCCTATAGGCTAGAATAACACCTGTGTCCCTCCTCCCCTCTCCTATAGGCTAGAATAACTTGTCTGTCCCTCCTCCCCTCTCCTATAGGCTAGAATAACATGTCTGTCCCTCCTCCCCTCTCCTATAGGCTAGAATAACATGTCTGTCCCTCCTCCCCTCTCCTATAGGCTAGAATAACATGTCTGTCCCTCCTCCCCTCTCCTATAGGCTAGAATAACATTTGTGTCCCTCCTCCCCTCTCCTATAGGCTAGAATAACATGTCTGTCCCTCCTCCCCTCTCCTATAGGCTAGAATAACATGTCTGTCCCTCCTCCCCTCTCCTATAGGCTAGAATAACACGTGTGTCCCTCCTCCCCTCTCCTATAGGCTAGAATAACACGTGTGTGTAACGGGACCTCATTAAAATGCTCCGTAGCTCGCTCCGCCTTATTTCTTTCGTAACAACATCTAATTTTAAGGAAATAACTTCAAAACGTCTTCCGACATTGTCGGCAAATCTTATAGTAAATAAGACCTCTTGCAACCTCTACCTCTCTCAGAGCAGGGCCGCTGCAACCTGCGACATGGCCGTCAGAATCCACATCACTTACTGGTGGGTGACTTACCGTACACCCTACATGTCAGAATACTATGTTTCTGATGTCTGATTTAACACAATGCACTGCCTGTATTAGAGCATTAGCCTACTGTGATTTCAAAACAGATGTGACTTTTACTGACATGCAGCAATGTTCTCTTTGTCTGTAGTGGTGGATGAGGGTACAAGCCCAAGGTAAGTGGCCACACAGTCACGATCCTCTCGTATCAGAATAGAATCCGAATCAGAATATTTTTTATTGTCAAGTATATTCGCACATACAGGACATTGTGTGGTTGGTGCATAAGAGAACGAGCTATTCGAGCTAATGCCATCGGGGTGTTAACAGTACCGAAGCCATGGGGCTAAAACCCAGAGGCTGACAAACAGCTATAACAGCTTATACTGGGCTGGCTCTGATGTGTTTTGCCCTATTGTCCTTTTGGCTGGATGTGTAACCTGGCCAGGCCATTACATCTCATCGCAGCTCAGCTCAGCTCAGCTCAGCTCAGTTTGTTTGACTGTTGTGTAATTAGGGTATAACTGAGTTACTGTGCTGTCTCCTCTCCAGTTCACCAAACTCAAGATGCTGCTTGAGGATGAATTCCCTGGTGACCTTGAGATTGTGAGTATCTGAAGCAAGTCCACAGAATGTGCACATGTGTATGTAACCTGATCTGTTGAGTTAACAACTTTAAGGTGTTTCATGTTAGGTGAATTATGCCTGGTAATGTGTTCTTTCTCTCTCTCTCGCACACACTTACTCATTCAACAGACTGGTGAGAGCACACCCTCAACTACCGGCTGGTTTGAAGTAGAGGTGAATGGCAAGTTGGTCCACTCCAAGCAGGTATCAGTTGACATTTTAAGTCTTCTTACCTCATTTAGTTGCTCTCAACATGCAAGCACAGGTTGATGAATAAATAGTTTGAAAAGCATAGAAACACTTGTGTCTTCGTCTTTCAGGAGGGGTCAGGCTTTGTGGACAACGACGAGAAGATGACAGCATTAGTGGATGCCATTGAAAAGGTGTTAGGAAAATAAGCTAGTGCTGACAATGGGAGGTGGGAATTTTTCCTTTTTTTAACATTACCGTTGCCTCTTTATTCTGTGTTTCATGTGGTTATCAGTCTCAGTTAATAATCCTTACCCTTTCTGTCTTTCCACAGTCAGTTCATCAGTTTGTCATCTCCCTGACAAGGCAAATAATGATGGTGGTACCCCAAGTGTCGATAACACGGGTGCTGCTTGAAGAACCCTGCCCTGCCATGGAGGCGTCAGACAGAGACCTCCCATAGTACCACTGTGACTTGTGAATACAAACGGAGAACAGTTACACCTTTGTATATAAGTGTACCCATTCTCATATAATATTTGGTAAGAATCTAAGTTACTATTACATACAATTCTAGAATAGTATGAATGAAGTGTAATGTTGATTAAATTACAAGAAAAAAAACGATATCATGATGGAACTGTGTTTTATTAATGTTGCATGTGTATGTACCAGGAGGTGAGGAGGTGTTTGTGTCAGGTTTTGGGCTTATGATTTAAGATGTCAGTTTGGGAGGAGGACTAGTGACTCTACCTGCACACACCTGGCAGGTGTACATTGCTGTCTCCAGTCAGGACAACCTTCTCTTACTCATCGAATTTCTCAACCAAATTTGATTCAAGCTATTAGGGGTGGACAAAACAAGGTGTTACCAAGAGCTTATCTCTAATTATATCATGTAACTGCCCAGTGAAAGCTGAAACTTTCAAAAGGAGAATTCTTTATTTTTTAAACAATATTTTATTAGAAGGAAGTAGAACACAGTACAACATTTATGGGTACACAAATAAGGAATGAAGGTCCTTCTAAAAATGTTTTGCCATATGTATCCACCCCACCCATCAACCAAACACCTATTGCCAATGGAAAAAATATATATATATATTTGTATATATAAATGACGGGAGTTAAATAAAATAAAAGCATCAGGCTATATCAAATGCCCCCATAGCTCTGAACTAACATCCACATGGGATGCATAAAGTCCTCTTATACTGTCATCAAAGGATACTTATTCACATAACAGCCACACATAATAACAAGTAAACAGAATATTCCAGTTGCTACAGCGCGTGTAAACACCTTATTCTGAATATTACAATGACCCGAATATTGACCTTAATCTGAATATGTGCATGTAAATGCAATCAATGTCACATGATCTGTTTGAGGGGAAAAAACAGCCCATCATGAACATTTAAAGTAGCCTACTTCATAAATACTTGTTGTAACAAAAATTGTAATCAGTGGGACCTTACAAAAGCAATCTTCAATAATATATATTAAAAAATGATGTGGCTAGAATATTAACATTAACAAGTCAATGTTATTTCTAATAGTGAAATTAGACCATTTTATTGTGTGCCATGGAAACTCATGGAAGTAGAGCTGGAGGTTTGTCATTGAACCTTAGCAGGCCTCTTATCTGACTCTGAGCGTTTAACAGTTTAACAGTGCTCCCCCTGATTGAGACCATCTGATCTGTATTTGATGTGTTTGGATGTTGTGTAGACATGCTTAGGTACATTGGTTTATATATTTTTTGGTATATGTATGAATGTAACTTGTTATTATGTGTGGCTGTTATGTGAATAAGTATCCTTTGATTACAAGATGACTTGCATCCCTTGTGGATGTTAGTTCATAAGAGTTTGTGATTTTTAGTGAGGGAAAAAGTAAGTAATGAGTTGCTGTGATAATAATCATTTAGAATGTTAACCATATTGCATTGCCAGGGTGAAGAATAGGACTTATTGACTATGTAAATGTATTTTTTTTTTTTAAGAAAAACATTTTTGTATAACATTTTTGGATAGCTAAATGTGATGTTGTAATATTGACACAAGGGGGGTCTTACAGGGTTAAAACACCAAATGTTCTTCTGGTTATCTTGGGGGGGACACCTGTGAAAACAAATTCAACTTCACACGATAGATCACAGGCAAGGGCTACTTAAGGGCTACCTGGCCTGCAGTTTCATATGTCCGAACCCTGAGTGAGGAGACAACATGAAGGTGATCATTGCTTTTCTCCTGGGCGCTTTGTGCGTGGGGCCCCTCGGGGCGCAGTGCCCGGACCCTGCTACACTGAAAGACGAGAACGAAGTGAAGCTCTGTGCCAGGCTCTATGAGGACAGTCACCACTACGATGAGCAGAGCTGCGGTGGAAAGTACATCGATGCGTATCCCAATGACGACGTCCCCATCCTCCCCTACCGCTGGAACGACCATGTCTCCTCCCTGGTGGTGGCCAGCCGGTGCAGCCTGACCGCCTGGTCTCGGTCCAAGAAGGGAGGGTCCAAGAAGAAGTTCTCCGCAGGTATCCAGCATCGCCTCAAAGACGTGGGCATGGGTCTGTTCGGCACGTGGGACAACGACATCTCAGGATACTTCTGTGACTGCTAGAGGCAGAGAGCATGTAGCAGGCGAAGCCGTCAATAAAGAATCTAAGCAGGATATCAAATAAACCATTTCCTCCTGCTAATCATTTGTCATGGATTTCATTTCAGACTCAGCCTAATTAATGTCAGTAATATATTACAACGGTTATTTTAATTGTTTATCAAATGCTACTGGAAATGGAGTGGTAGACAGACCCACGTGCATGTTCTTGATCATACCAAATGTATATTTATCAATACCGGTAAATAATGTCAACATTTCAGGGGCAGAGGAGCTTTTCGTCATCTTTAAATTCTGTCAGTATTGATAGAACCATTTCAGATGTTTACATACACTAACGGGCAGTGGTGGACTCAGGCTGTTTGAAGGGCAGGGGGGGCGAAAAGAAAAAAAGGGCACCTACTGCACAACATGGGACCCCATCAGTGCACATGGTCAAGTTTAGACCATTGGAAGGGCACCAATAGGGCACATCCTCTAATTTTGCCACTCAAAAGGGCACTTTAGTGGGACGTTTTTCAACTGTGGGGGCACATGGTCAAGTTTAGACCATTGGAGGGGCACCAATAGGGCACATCCTCTAGTTTTCGCCACTCAAAAGGGCATTTTTGCCACTCAAAAGACAGATGTCAGACAGATGTTTTTCAACCGTGGGGGCACGAGGAGGGGCGGTCGCCCCCCCTGCCCCCCTTCTGAGTCCGCCAGTGCTAACGGGCCCTCAGCAGCAGAGAAAGTGTTAGTGCAGCAGTGCTTTCTCTGCCTTCCAGTGTGAGAGAGAGGTTAGTTAATACAGGGAAACACCTGCTAATGAGGCACTTGGCATTCAACTCCACGAGGCACTGAGCCCCCTGCTGCCCCCTGGCAACCCTGCAAGCGCCACTTCCGATCGATACATTTTGAGCCGATCAACACCTTTCAATACCTGTTGCATGATGGGGATGAAATCAGTACGACTTTGTTGGCTACTTGACATTTACAAGAGTAGCTAGATCCCAGACTCACAACATGTGTAGAGCGAGGCGTCGTGGAGCCCCGCACTTCTCACGTGGCTTCGTTGAGTTCAGGCTACACTAGGCCAGAGCCAGAGGGTAACTGTGCAGGGCTTTAAAACACGGTGGTAACAACATGACGGCTATTGAAATCCTCAATAAAACGTCTGATGAATTCTCTGAACAATCACCACAACTGATTGAGTTTATTCATCGGTCGAGTAAATTATTATTTTATATTATATTATTTCCAACATGGTCCTTTGATATTAACATAAAAGACAACAATAACATGTGACAGGTATCTTGAGCATGATTTGTCCAAAACAAACCCAACCCAATTGTAACTCTGTCAATGACAATAAAGGTCAATCTAATCTAATGTAATCTAATCTAAATGAAAGAGCGGATGAATAGATGAGAGAGGAAGTACGAAACAATTAGGAGGTTATTCTGTGTGGGTTATACTGAGTGGTTAGTCGAATGTATCGATTGCTTTGGAATAAGGCGTCTGCTATGCAGTCAAAAACACTGATGGGAGTAGGCTAAACATGAAATAAACCAAACAAGCTTCAATAAGGTACCTGGGAGTCAGGCAGTATCATAGTATCAATAAGCAAACGAATTCCAGTCTTACGATACCAGGAAGTAGACCACTGGCAATACTAGGACTCTTCACAGCTGACACAAATCAATCATTAAGTCCATAATGAGTGCAGAATCCCAAGTCGCCAGGAGGGGGCGTCGGGAAGTCGTCAGAAATGACTCTGTAACAGGTGGGTGGAGGCAAGTAAAGATATTATAATATGAGAGATATTATATGATATACTTATTATAATAAGAGACCTTATAAGGTCATTTAAAGGATTATACTTGGCCTACACCCCCAATAAATTAAATGGGTAAAGCTTATGGTATCCTCCTCCCATGGTTATCTTAAAGGTTCATATTTATGGGGGGAGCTACTGTGCAACAGCAGCTGTGTGGAATCAACACTCTGTTCACCTCTCCTGCCTCAGGCTCTTGGTTACTTGTAACTAGTGTTTTCCACATGACTATTACGCACGAACACACAGTGATTGTCAAGCCACATATTGATAGGATGTGTTTTGGATTAATAGCCTACACAGATAGATTTTTTTGAATATTAGGGGTGCTTAAAGCCAGGTTTATGAGGGACATCAATTTCAAGCAAACTGTTAAGAATTACAGACTTTTCTGAAATACATTTCTCTATCTGAATTATCTTATGAGCTAATTGATTGATATCAATGATACGTGATAAGAGTGATAGAGTGATGGAGTATGATAAGAGTGATAGAGTGATGGAGTATGATAAGAGTGATAGAGTGATGGAGTATGATAAGAGTGATAGAGTGTGTCAAGAGTGGAAGGTCACACCCCAGGTTGCCTGCTACTGCTGCATTGAGCCCAACATGGGGGAAGAACCAGAGCTAATTATGAGAGGAGGCAACCTATTAAAGCCCTCCTCCCCATCTTACCCCTTAATCTCTCTTTATTTGTAACTGTAAGTGGGTGGAGAGTGTCTTTATTCAACCTGCATCAGACCTCCACATCTACCAACCTGCCTCTTGTTATTGCGGTAAGTACCTACTTAGCAGGTCGAGCCAAATGAGATGTTTTGATATTCATTGTGATCAACTGAGACGGGTGCAAATAGAGCTTTGGTGCATTTGGTCTGGTAATGACAACACACCTAAAGAGTTTCATCTATAGTTTATTGTACAATACATGTGTTGTGTTAATGTTCAGGTCAAAAAGAAAAAGTCATTTTGACATCAACCAGTTCCATTGTTTGCTGTCTTGTATGGAGTTAGGTACAGATAGAACGCAGAGAGAAAGGGGTGCAGTCAGTGTGCCTGTGTCCCATACCCTCTGAAGAGCCGGCACAGAAAAGACCCATCCAGAGCCTCTCGGTGCTGCATGGTGACCAGTAACGCACCTGGCCAGTGTATGTGGAGGTAGAGGTGACAGTGTGTATGTGGAGGTAGAGGTGACAGCATCTCTGCTGCTACTAGAAGTGCTGCTACACATCACACTAACCACTCTTTACAAAAGAGGACTCAAAACAGGCACTAATGGGTGGTTAGATGAACAGTACTGTACATGCAACAGTAACAGAGAGAGAAGTCACGTGTGTTTCCTTGCCAGGCTAGCGGATGCCCCCTGGGGGACGTTGCCTCTGCATGCCCCCCCCCCCTACGCCTCTCCCTCTGAGGCCCTCGCTGTGCCACTTCCAGCTGAGACCCAGGGAGCAGCAATAACAAGCATAGGATAGGAAGCTAAACTGTTCCCATGTTGGAAGAGGACACTAGAGGACACTAACACTGTGTGTGTACGTTAACCCTTCTGTCTGACGCATGGCTGGCTGCAGGCTGAGAGAGGTGAGCGTGCAGCGGCAGGATGTCGAATAACATGGCCAAGATCGCAGACGCCCGAAAAACAGTGGAGCAGCTGAAACTGGAGGTCAACATTGAGAGGATGATGGTAAGTGAAAAGGTGCAGCAACAGCTTTACTAGTTCCTGCCCAGGATCAAGGGAGAGTAAACAGGTTTGAAAAGGAAGACATACTGTAGGTTAGATAAAAGCGTCTGCTAAATGGTAAAAATGTCAAATGTAAGTGAATATGACTTTTGCAATGTTTTGATCGCAAAAGGAAAATACCTGTGAAGCTGTTTATGAAGGTTCTTCATAAAATGTGTTACACATATTTGACTGTACAAAGACTTTATTTACATGGTAAAGATGAGGGGGACTGGGTGAAGTTTGTCCAGTTCTCCAAAATGAATGAATAAGGGCTTAAACACCCCACTCACAGTATCTACATACTACACCCCACTCACAGTATCTACACACTCCACCCCACTCACAGTATCTACATACTCGGGTTGGGGTGAATTCAAAGGGTTGGGGCGAAGTGTCAAAGCTTTTTATTTACAATTTACATAAGAATGTAAAGAACACACACGGTTGAGTTGCTGACCATTGGAACATACAGTATACCCAGATACTCAGATTGTTTCAGTGTATTTAAAAGTCATAGGAAACGAATGCCCCTTTTTCAATTGCCAAATAATAATTCAATTCACTTCCGGAATTGATGTTTAAATGAGTTTAAATGAAATTCACCCCAACCCTGCTACTTACATTACAATGTTTTTTTTACCACAATGTTTCGTGCAGGTGTCCAAGGCAGCGGCTGACCTGATGGCCTTCTGTGAAGCGCACGCCAAAGAGGATCCTCTAGTGACACCCGTGCCGTCTGCTGAGAACCCCTTCAGGGAGAAGAAGTTCTTCTGTGCCATACTCTAATCCAATTTCTTTAAAATAATGTGTCATACCTCATTAACAAAAATAGCCAGTGCTAAGGTATAATATCAATAATATATTGAAAATGTTGGTTTTGGTATTCACTCCGTCATCTGTATTAGCCACCTGTGTGCCTACAGGTAGTAGGCTGTACTGTACATGTAGAGATTGTTAGATTAATATGACTGAATGTAATAAAAACACTAGAAAACGGGGGCAAAGTTCTGTGAATCTGGCTGGCCAATAAACTGGCTTCCAGGCACTTCCTTGACAGGAATATTACACATTAACTTTCACGTCATCTCCATAAACCATAATCAGAACTCAGGGCCGTAACCACTTCCACAGTGCCATGTAAGGAAGGATTCCAGTTTGATTTGTTTTAAAAGCTTTTAATAACATGAATAACTAGGCTACATTATGGCTGTGTAGACATTAGGATGAAACTTTGCATATGAAACCACGACCAAAAAAGATGAGTTAATCAAGTTAGCGTTGAAATACACCCAATAGAAACCATATTATGAACAATTCATACACATCATGGTGACATCATGAACAGGAAGGAATGTAATAAAAATACAAAACAACAAGATATTGCACTCATAATTATGCAAATCAAGAGAAAAATAAAACATTCTCTTGATGCTTATAAGGGCTCTAAAAGACCAAAGAATCATTGAATAGATAGATGGGGGTAGCCTATAAAAACCAGCACATGGCTACAACCACTTGTTAACCATTTGTCTTAATAACATCATTTCATCCTCAGGAAATGGGTCCTTGGTGGAAGTCAAGTCTTCCTACTCCTTTTCGGACATGTTAAGTAAATAGTGTTTTTTGTTTTGTTTAGTTTTTTCTTGTTTTTGTTGAGTTTTTTCTTGTTTTTGTTTTGTCTTTTGTTGTTATAACTATTTCTTTTTACACATGTTCGAAATAAAGCTTTCATTCATTCATTCATTCATTCAAGTCATGCAAATCATGGGCGCGGTCACATGATGCTTTGCGATAGCCTCTCCAGGTAAACCCACAGGTGTGCACAAGAGGCACTTCAGGAATAGGGAGAGAGAGGAGTTCAACTGGGAAAGTGGCACATCGAATACGGTATGGATATTATTTTTAACCTTCTCTGTTCAGTTGTGGCTGTTGATGTAGGCTACCTTGAATAACTGTTAAAAAAAAAAACACTAATATGGAAGATGTCGATAAGGGTACAAAGTCTATGGTGCTACCTAGTATGTGGCCCCGTACGCCCACATGACTGAAACAGGCACGCGTCTTGACTTCTTAGGCTATATATATTATATATATCGTTTAATTACGTTTAATTCCATTGTATATACAAATGAACTTATATCAAATTGCATATTTAAAATAAAATAAAATAAAAAAATAAACTTTGACAGATTATTGATTTAGTTTTATTGATAATGCAATTTAAATACAAAGTCAATGAAAACACAATATTGGCTCCAACGTTGAAAGATATGCAGCGATCCAACTACAGCGACCAATCTAGAAAAACTTGTCTGACAATTCAACTATGTATGTAAACACACCTGACAGATGTGCTCTGACGAAACCACACAAACATGCTTGAAATCGATAGAATAGTAACACCGTTTTTAGGGTGTGTGTAAAATCTCCTACACAATTAGTATACAAATACAATTTTTTAAAAAACGGTCTTATAATCAAGTGACACCGTACCGTTTAAAAGGACACCAACCCGCATCAGAAGGTCGTTCTTCAAATAAAGCGTGACGTCATTATACCGGGCACCTTTGCACAATTTGTTGACAGTCCTGGGTGAAGCAAACACGACCAACCTTGAGTAAGCATGTTTCTGATAAAGGCATGACTAATGGTTTGTTTTGCGTTTCATTGGGAACAAGAGAGAACTGAAAATGTTGTAGATTGTCTTTAAAACAACTTAAGCTCATCTTATATAGGCAGCATTTTGATACTGACCAGATCCTGCAATTGTACAATTGCATTGTAGCCTTACAACAAGTTAGGCAATCTTGCCAATGCCTCCTTATGAATCACATTCACTTTCATCTCTACACAATTCTCCTTTTGGAATGTGCAAGTAGATTTGCATTTTGACTTTGCAAGACAAAATATTTTTGGTATCTCCTGAATACACAGGAGGAATTGCAAGAAATGTAGGCTACCTTTGAAGAAATAAACTAAATGAAAATGTTATTGTTACGTTTATTGTTTATATGCATATTGTATACTGTATACATTTGCATAGCCTACTAGTGGTTGGTTTGCTTGAACAATAATTGTCTATTATTGTACATTAATTGTCACAGAATACTTTGCTCATTCCATCATTCATATGCATGATATCTGTCATGGGTACACAGGAAGATGGCCAACTTCAAGGGGCATGCTCTTCCTGGGAGTTTCTTTCTGATGTTTGGCCTGTTGTGGTCAGTGAAGTACCCACTGAAATACTGCTGGAGGAAGTCTCACCCTAAAGGAAAACAACAGCTGCCCCCGTTCTTCAACAGAATAGACTTCATCGAGGGGGTCATGAAAATATTCTTTGCCTTTGTAGGTGAGTGTCCCCCTGGATCATTCACTCATTCACCCTGTCACACATCAAACACCATTCACCCTGTCACACATCAAACACCATTCACTCTGTCACACATCAAACACCATTCACTCTGTCACACATCAAACACCATTCACCCTGTCACACATCAAACACCATTCACCCTGTCACACATCAAACACCATTCACTCTGTCACACATCAAACACCATTCACTCTGTCACACATCAAACACCATTCACCCTGTCACACATCAAACACCATTCACCCTGTCACACATCAAACACCATTCACCCTGTCACATCAAACACCATTCACCCTGTCACATCAAACACCATTCACTCTGTCACACATCAAACACCATTCGCTCTGTCAGACATCAAACACCATTCACTCTGTCACATCAAACACCATTCACTCTGCAGGTCTTCCAGAGGGTTGCTATCTGACCCTTGTCCTCACATTAACAGGCATCATGGCCGAGCAGTTTGTGCCTGACGGCCCCCACGCCCACCTCTACGACAGCGACAGTAAGTCGTGGGTGAAGCTGATGAACTGGCAGCACAGCACCATGTATCTGTTCTACGGGATATCTGGAATCGCAGACGTCCTCACCACCTCATCACTTCCTGTTCCGCCTGGTCTCGACCGCCTGGCTCTGGCCCTGGCTATCTTTATTGAAGGTGCAGTATGAAAGGTTAATTATTACCCCCTACTCTGCCTGTGTGCAGAGTTGTGGCTGTGGGGCGGCTGTGACTCAGGAGGTAGAGCCGGCGTGTCATGATCGCAAAGGTCGGCGGTTCGATCCCCGGCTCCCCCTGTCCACGTGTCGAGGTGTCCTCCTCAAGACACTGAACCCCAAATCGCTTCCAACGAGCGGGCCGGCACCTCGTATGGTAGCTTGGTGTGTGAAAGTGTGTGTGAATGGGTGAATGAGAGGCCGTTGTAAAGAGCTTTGGAACAAGGTGCTATATAAGTCAGTCCATTTAGGCCTACTGTTATTGGTAGGTATACATACATATTTTACCATCACTGTTATCAACTGGTCCCTTGATCTTTCAACTGTAGACACTACAATAGTATCTGCACAATTGTATTTATTACTAATAGCCTAAACGCTTGGTTCTCCTCTACCCTGCAGGGTTCCTGTTCTACTTCCATGTGCACATGCGCCCCCCTCTGGACCTGCACATCCACTCCCTGCTCCTGGTGGCTGTGTTTGGGGGGGCAGCCAGCACCATGCTAGAGGTGTTCCTGAGGGACAACATAGTCCTGGAGCTGTTCAGGGCCAGCCTGGCCATCCTGCAGGGCTCCTGGTTCTACCAGGTAACGCTTCACCACCACCACAAACGCTATCACTTTTACCTGAACCCTTTCTCCTTCCAAAAGAGCGAGCACTGACAAAAACAACCTGACAACTAGTGTAAAACGTTCATTTAACTGATGTGCCTACTAGCCCTAGACCGACAGAGAGGGCATACACACTAAGAAGGCCAATTCAAAGGTTAGTTATTACTTTTGAACATGTTTTCTTTCAGATTGGATTTGTCCTCTACCCTTTAAATGGCCCAGTGTGGGACCTGACGTTACATGACAACATCATGTTCATCACCATGTGCTTCTGTTGGCACTTTGCTGTGGCCCTCCTCATTGTTGCTGTCATCTTCTGCATCATCTGCTGGTGAGTCTCTGTCTTCTGACACTGCTTGTATCTAATATTTAATATTTAATTCGGTTGTTAAGTCGTGACGTGTTTCCGGGTCCAACGTTGGCTGAGGCGCTCTCTTCGAAATGCTGTACACTGGTACTCTGGTGCGGGGAATTTTTTATTTCGACCCGGAAATTGCTAAACGTCAGACTTAACAACCGAATTGATTTAATAATAGATAGTGCCACCAAACGGGTCACGGTTTCAATTGAAATGTATATTTCTAAAATGAACCCAGGAAAGTGATGAGTTTCCTGGCTACATAGTGTACAGGCTTTTTACTTTTGTCTGCTTGCGGCTCTGTCAGTATGTGAAGCGCATTGAGTTGCATCTTGTAAGAAATGCGCTATACAAATACAATTTGATTTGATTTTGATTTGAGTGAGAACCTGACCATGTGACCAGGACCGTGTCCTAGTGATGATATTCCATTTAATTGTCTGTTCCCCTTTCATCAATACATTGGTAAAGCTCATCTTAGATGGGTAAATGCACTTCTAATTCTGGTCCACTCTCATTCATTGTTTATTTGTCTTTTGGTCCTAACAGCACAGTACATAGATGTGCAACAAGGAGAGGTGACATGGAGATGGGAATGAGAA
Source organism: Nansenia antarctica (assembly GCF_963989245.1). NCBI lineage: Eukaryota > Metazoa > Chordata > Actinopteri > Argentiniformes > Microstomatidae > Nansenia > Nansenia antarctica. Next base: position 17,691,514 of record NC_137693.1, read on the forward strand.
AGACCTCCAGCTCTCAGAAAGCTCTGCTCCAAGACTCAGAGGAAGAGTAGACGTAATGAAGTGTTTCAATCCCGCTCTCCATAATGTGGATAATGTTCTGTTTATATTTAGACAATATAGATTATCTCTGGTTCTGACCCTGAAGTAATGCCATGCTGTCCTGTGTCTGTATGTCCTCTTCCAATTTGCACATTTGTACTTTACTCAATAAAACAATGTTTGATCAGATTACATTTTAGCACAATCATTCCTAAAGGATTATACTCTAAATAAAATAGATCACTGAACCCTGACAAATTCATTGGTTGCTATGAGATTTAGGTTAAGTAGAAACATGCCACAAGACCAAACTTTATATCCAACAACCTACATTCCACTGAGGGGAGAGTACCAGAAACCGTTTTATGAAACATTAACGTTTACCTGACATTGTTTCCTCCGCTCTTAAGACAGTGTAAATATTTGCATTGTCCGTTGCTATAGCAACATGCCTTTTCCCGCCCCCAAACAGAATGTCCGAATTACACTGTGTTTTTCATTCACTCTGGTTGTTTATTTTCAAGAAACAAAATACTCTTACTTACAATACCACATAGAAAAAAATACTGTATTACATCAGAAGCAACAATTGTCAACACATTCAAGCAAATCAGAGACCAGATTTGCAGTGTCACAAGTAGCACTCCAAACACTACTAACCCTTATCTATGACAAGGTTCACCACAGACACTTATCTTATTACTACACACAAAGGGTATCTGGAACATTATATATGCTAACTGGATAAGCAATCAGTTCAATGTTAAAGTGAATGCAAATGTTGTTGTTTTTTTACAAAAAAAGGGAGCCATGGGTGGGGTGAGAATAGACCATTCATTTGTTTACAATTAGGCAAAACTGGAATAGTTTCAGTCTAATTTGCATGTGACAATTACGTCTGACATTACAAACTGTTGAATGAACTGGGTTCTGACAGTTTCGTAGTGTGTCTTTGCACAACAATGAGAGTGAACCTCTCATGCGTCCCTCCCAGGCACCAGTGTCCTGCTGGAGGTTGAGAGAGCAGGAGGGCTGCGGATCCCAACCCTCCATGCCTCTGGAGCATAGGTCTGGCTCTGACCTAGTAGCCCAGTAGCTGGCTTTGTAACAGCATCTCAGTACAGGGCCCAGTAGCTGGCTTGGTACCAGCGTCTCAGTACAGGACCCAGTAGCTGGCTTGGTACCAGCGTCTCAGTGTGGCGGTGGGTCAGGTGTTCGTTTGGGTGAGGGTGCCGTGGTGACCACGACCGTGGACACGGACTTGGGAGAGCCAGCAGCCGAGCGTTGTTGGATCTGCTGGGCTGGGACTGTCTGGATGCGCACCTGCAGGAGAGAGAGAGAGAGATCAACCAACTATTACTGTTATAGTACATACACAAATCACATGATCACTGTTATAGTACATACACAAATCACATGATCACTGTTCTAGTACATACACAAATCACATTCACTGTTACTGTTCTAGGACATACAGAGATCACATGATCACTATGACATCACACTCCTCCTCCACCTGAGTGCAGGTGTGTGTTGAGTAAACAGAGTGTAGAGCTGCTGACCTGGGTGGCCTGGCCTTGTTGCTGTAGCTGCTGCAGCTGCTGAGCCGTGACAAAGCTGACGGGCTTGTTCCCAGCGATCAGTTTGGTGCCTGCAGGCATGGTGGTCAGGATGATGTTCCTCCCCAGAGTGCTGATGCTGCTCCGAGGAGAGAGGGGGAGAGGGAGAGAGAGAGGGAGAGGGAGAGGGAGAGAGGGGGAGGGAGAGGGAGAGGGAGAGAGGGGGAGGGGGAGAGAGGGGGAGAGGGGGAGAGGGAGAGAGAGAGGGAGAGGGAGAGAGGGAGAGGGAGAGGGAGAGGGAGAGAGGGAGAGGGAGAGGGAGAGAGAGGGGGAGAGGGAGAGAGGGAGAGGGAGAGAGAGAGGGAGAGGGAGAGAGAGGGGGAGAGGGAGAGAGGGGGAGGGGGAGAGAGGGAGAGAGGGGGAGGGGGAGAGGGAGAGGGGGAGAGGGAGAGGGAGAGGGGGAGAGGGAGAGGGGGAGAGAGGGAGAGGGAGAGGGAGAGGGGGAGAGGGAGAGGGTCATTGACAGGCTTGACGCCATGGGGGACAAGAATTCCCAAAACACAACAAACGGGTTGGGTTGGACAGTGTACCCGTTCGGCTCCATGAGCCGAGAATGAGCTTTTCATACACACAACTGCGACGCACTAAAACTAAACGCTATACCTTTAAGAAACAAACACCGTCAAATTCACACACAGGGTTCCCACACCTTCTGAAACATCAGATTCAAGCACCTTTCAAGACTCAATTCCCTCAAATTCAAGGACCCAACACGGCATAGTTTGAGACAGATCTAGATGAGAATTGATATAATAGGAACTATCCGCTCACAGACAACAATTAAAAAGAGAGGCTTGAATGTGTGAACACTAGATGGTCACTTGCCTTCTCTACCACAGCACAGCAAAATGATATATTGTGAAATGTGTAAGGTTAAGCAATACAGACTTATTCACAAATTGACAAGCTAAGTAAAACATTTTTTAATATATATGTTACGGTACATGTGGGAATACGGTACATGTGGGAAAACTAGGGTTAGGGTTAGGTGCTACATCGACTTGGTACATGCTGGCATGTCTTACCCTAACTCTAACCCTAATCCTAATCCAAACTCTAGCACCCTAACACCTAACCCTAGTTTTCCCACATGTACCACATTCCCACATGTACTGTAACATTTAAAAAATAAAAAAAAATTTGGAGAGAGAGAGGGGGGGAATTCAACCACTTTCAATGACCCATGTCTATTTTCCAAAACTTTTAAGACCTTGCTTTTTTTTCCTCAAATTCACAAACTTTCAAAGATTTCAAGGACCCGTGGGAGCCCTGCACACATCATACCGACAAAATAAATCCAAACCCACTTGGTACTGATGTTTCCTTTCAGTATGGGTGTGGTCACCACACTCTTGCTCTTCATGGGTTGGCTGAGGACAGACAGAGGCAGCGTGATCCGCGCCGGCAGCTTCCCCTGTGGTGGAGAGAGGGAGAGTAGAGGGGAGAGAGGGAGAGAGGGAGAGTAGAGGGGAGAGAGGGAGAGTAGAGGGGAGAGAGGGAGAGTAGAGGGGAGAGAGGGAGAGTAGAGGGGAGAGAGGGAGAGTAGAGGGGAGAGAGGGAGAGAGGGAGAGTAGAGGGGTGAGAGGGAGAGTAGAGGGGAGAGAGGGAGAGAGGGAGAGTAGAGGGGAGAGAGGGAGAGAGGGAGAGTAGAGGGGAGAGAGGGAGAGTAGAGGGGAGAGAGGGAGAGTAGAGGGGAGAGAGGGAGAGTAGAGGGGTGAGAGGGAGAGTAGAGGGGAGAGAGGGAGAGAGGGAGAGGAGAGGGGAGAGAGGGAGAGTAGAGGGGAGAGAGGGAGAGTAGAGGGGAGAGAGGGAGAGTAGAGGGGAGAGAGGGAGAGTAGAGGGAGAGAGGGAGAGTAGAGGGGAGAGAGGGAGAGTAGAGGGGAGAGAGGGAGAGTAGAGGGGAGAGAGGGAGAGTAGAGGGGAGAGAGGGAGAGAGGGAGAGTAGAGGGGAGAGAGGGAGAGTAGAGGGGAGAGAGGGAGAGTAGAGGGAGAGAGGGAGAGTAGAGGGGAGAGAGGGAGAGTAGAGGGGAGAGAGGGAGAGTAGAGGGGAGAGAGGGAGAGTAGAGGGGTGAGAGGGAGAGTAGAGGGGTGAGACTCCTGGTTGCGTTACCATGACCACAACCTAATAGGTATCCTTTCATCTAACGCCGGTCGAGAGATGACGCTGGCGTTGCTTGTTCGACGCTTCTCTGCCCGAAATCTAGATATACTTGCAGTATACAGAGTAGATTGTCCTACAAAGACACTTAGATTTAGATTGTCATCTAAAAATTAATTAGACCCCTATACTTTTTATTTTTTATTTGTTTTATTTATCTTTTGTTTCTTTTTATTATTACTACTCGATCTTTTCAGTTTGTAAAGCGTCTTTGAGTGTCTAGAAAAGTGCTATACAAGTCTAATGTATTATTAGTATTATTATTATTATCTAATGTTCGCATCAAAGTCATAGCCATTGAGGTATTTTGTTACCGCTACACCACATGACCTTCATAAAGCTTCCAGGCTCTATGTATATATATATATGCTTCATAGAACAGCGTCTTACTGGCTGTGTGGAGACCACGGTGGCGGTGACGGGGACCTGGCGCACGGTGGCGGTGTGCGTCCCCAGGGTCAGCGTGGCGCCGGAGGCCGCGGGGCCTTTCATCAGGGAGCCCTTAGCCCCGGCCAGGCCGCTGGTGGCCACAGTGACGGCCCCGCTCGACGTGGTGGTCGTCATGGTGATGGTCTGGCCCTGCTTCTGCGGGATGACGCCGAGGCCCGGCATGATGCGGATGGTGGTGCCGCCGCCCTTGGAGTCGGCCGAGGAGATGGTGGAGAAGGTTCTGGGCTTCTGGTCGGCCATGGTGACGGCCAGCGTGGGCATCAGACGGATGCTGTCTCCGGCCGCCTTCAGCAGGGCGGCGGTGGTGGTGGTGACGGCGGACCCCTTACCCGCCTGGCCGTCCCCTGATAAGGTGGTTGAGGAGGAGTAGTGGGGGGGGGTCACGTGGAGCGTGGCGGATATGCTCTTGCAGCCCCCGGCGCCGGCGTGGCCCAGCATGTCGGGGGTGAGCTTGACGGTGGTCAGGGGGGACTTGGTGAGCGTAGCCATCATGTCGGGGGTGATCCGCAGCACCGTCTGGCCCTTGGAGTCGGTGGTGATGGAGGAGGGGGGCAGGCGGAGGACGTCCTTGCCCTGGATCCTCAGGTTGGTGGCGGTTATGGGGATGCCCGCCCCCCCCGTGGCCTTCAGACCGTACTGGCCGGTGATGGCCACCTGCACAGAGAGACGGGGGAGGAGTCAGGAGGAGGAGGCAGGGAATACTCTATGGTGAATTTCACCAAGCAGGGTTAATTAACCCTTTTTAGAGTGGAATAGTAGAGATTGACGTTTCTCTACAGAATACTAAATTGAGGTCCTTTTTCTGTATATTACAGACATTTCCATTAATACTTCAAAAGAAAAAGGTTTTTTTTTCTTTATTTTATTGGATAGAGTTAGTGAAGACAGACAGGACAGTAAGGAGAAGAGGGCATGTCAGCATGTCAGCATGCCGGAATCGAACCGCAGTGCTAGACCACTGGACCACTGGACCACCCCAGGCCACAATTCCCAATAACACTTGAACCTCTCTCCACCTGTTTGATGATGTTCTGGCTGGTGACTCCCTGCAGGACAGCGGGGGAGGCTGGGTTGTGAGCCGGGCTGCCAGGGGAGCGGATCTGGGGTTTGGCCACAGTGATGGTGGTGGTCAGGCCTGAGACAGACAGGCCCGTCTGGACCCTGGCGGCCTGCACCTGGACCGGACTACCGACAGACTGGGTCCTGAGAGGCAACGTCACCACCGCCTGCTCCACACACACAGGAGAGGAGGAATGAGACCAGACACGGAGCTCTGTAGTAACATGCAGACACGACTTCAGACACAGATGAGGGTCATCATTATGAATGGGATGTCATGTTTACGTTTGTCTGTTTCTATTCAAAACCTGTGACTGTGAACAGAGAGACCTTCTGAAGGTCCGGCATGGATAAAAAAATAAAAAAATAAAATGTAGCTCCCAGAATCCTTCACTCACCTGTGTGATGCCCTTGGTCCCCATGGTGACGGGTACTCTGATCTGGTGGGGGGTCTGGTGCAGCAGCTTGGCCTGCTGGCTGACAGAGGCTCCCAGCCCAGCCTGAGCAGAGACCACCCGTACCTGAGGCAGGGAGCCCGGCCCGGCGTGGCCCACCACACGCGCTGCTGCATGCTGGGAGCTGACGGCCTGAGAAACCTGCGGTCCTGATTGGCTGCTGGATAAGAGGGTGCCCAGCTGAGGCATGGAGGGAGAGGACACCAGGAGGACGCTGGGGGGGCAAAAACAACACGACAGTCAGACAAGACAGGACGTCACATAACAACAACAATAATAACACAGAGACTATATTGGATTTTGGGAGCGTCAGAGAGCCCGTCCACAGAAGTTTCTGTTTTCCACTGACCCAGGGCTGCTCTTGGCCGAGTCAGGGACCCCAGCCTTGGTGGGGGTGGTGGCTACAGGGGCGAGGGGTGACTTGGGGGTCCCAGGTGTGCTGGGGGTGGGGGTCGTGGGAGTCGGGGACATGGGATTGGCCCCCGCATCACTCAGCACGGCCTGTCCCGCCTCCAGGGATCCAGGGGTCTTACCCCCTTCCTTACTGCCAGACTTCTACCACACAAACAAGGTGAGTTTGTCAACGTCTCCTCAAACAACCAATCACATCAAACAACAACAAGGAACAGATAACATAAGAAAGTCATTACAATGGATCGCTTGTTACTATGTAAAGCTTGTAACCCTTTTCACAAGAAACGGAAGTGAAAGTGATTTGACAAGACTTTCCGGCTCAGAAGAAAATATGTAAATGGTCAGGAAGGGCAACTCTCCGTACTCCTACAGCATGTAGACACAAACACAGAGGGACAGTAGATATACAGCATGTGCAGTAGCAGTATATACTGAACCTCTACACCCACCTCGAAATACATTCAATTAGGGTTTTTTTCCTAACTGATCGACACAACCTACTTTACACTTTCAATGTGAAGTTGAAACAAATACAAATACAAACAAAAATGGAGAGGAACTAAAGTGCTCAGGAATGGAGAGGAACACACTGCTCAGGAATGCTCCCCTGAGGCCTGGGGAGGAACAACAAACAACACCATCCCAGTCAGTCTGCCCTCGACACCGCCTGGCCAGAGGGAATCCCTTCATGAAATCTCTTTCAAATCTATACTTATGTTTGCAACAATCAATTCAAGTTAGTAATACAGCCAAAAAAAGAAAACGTGTGGCTGGAAATGTGTTTTTAACACAAAGCATTATGTTCAGTCCCAGTCTAGCACACACATCGCCATCACAACATGTCCTGTGTGGACAGCAGTGTTGCTGCACCATGTTATGGGTATTATTGTCACAAGCTGGACTGGGGACTTGGTCAGGATAAGGAGAAATGTGCTGAGTCGTAGTGACAGCCTAATCAACACAGTGTGGAATTGATTCATATTCAAATCTATTATCCATGCACTCAGATGGACTCAACTCAACTCTCTCAACTTACTGAATAACTTTAAGGAGAACCACAGTATGGGGGATGTATAATTTAGCAAACAGGGTTTCCCTGTTTTAAAAATTGTCTTTCACTTGGAAATACTCAAAAAGAATGTAGGTCAATGTGCAGGCTCCGAGACAACAAACACATTCCATTTTGAAAGGGGGTGTAGATTTCCTGGAGGCGCTGTAAGCTAGGAGGGTATAGCTCATCTGTATCATCTGAACACAGCAAAGACCTAGGTTCTAGGCCCTGGACAATCTAGACAATTTGATGGCAGCTACTAGATTGAAATCAAGTGCAATACTGAAACACAACTGTGAACATTTCAAACCTGCAAACTGCGACACTTTAAATGAATGTGCAATAACACTATGTGCAATATGACAACCCTCGGGTACATAAGGTTCAGAGATAGGAAATGTTAGAATAGGTATAGCATAGCATAGAGTACAGCACAGTGTTTTATTTGTATAGTATAGTATAGTGGATAGTGTACATAGCCTTTATGTATGTAAAACAGCTCTTTTCCCTTCTTGTTTTTAGTTATTTTTTCCTAGCACCAGGGGAGCCCCCCCTCCCAAATTTCGTTGTTTGGTACCTGTACTATATCAATGACAATAAAGACCATTCATTCATTCATTCATTCATCTGTATAAGAGGCAGCTACAGCAGAGAGACTCACAGGCTTGGAGGCAGGTTTGGGTTTCTGCTGCAGGGCCTTTCTGGCCTTGGCAGCTGCAGCCTGAGCCTGGTGGATCCTCTCTGGATGGGGAGAGAGGTGGAGAGAGGGGGAGAGAGGTGGAGAGAGGGGGAGAGAGGGGGAGAGAGGTGGAGAGAGGGGGAGAGAGGTGGAGAGAGGTGGAGAGAGGGGGAGAGAGGTGGAGAGAGAGGTGGAGAGGGGGAGAGGTGGAGAGAGAGGTGGAGAGGGGGAGAGAGAAGGAGAGAGGTGGAGAGAGAAGGAGAGAGGGGGAGAGAGGGGGAGAGGGGGAGAGAGGGGGAGAGAGGGAGAGAGAGGTGGAGAGAGGTGGAGAGAGGTGGAGAGAGGTGGAGAGAGGGGGAGAGAGAAGGAGAGAGGGGGAGAGAGAGGTGGAGAGAGGTGGAGAGAGGTGGAGAGAGGGGGAGAGAGAGGTGGAGAGAGGGGGAGAGAGAGGTGGAGAGAGGGGGAGAGAGGGAGAGAGAGGTGGAGAGAGGTGGAGAGAGGTGGAGAGAGGGGGAGAGAGAAGGAGAGAGGTGGAGAGAGGGGGAGAGAGGGAGAGAGAGGTGGAGAGAGGTGGAGAGAGGTGGAGAGAGGTGGAGAGAGGGGGAGAGAGGGGGAGAGAGAAGGAGAGAGGTGGAGAGAGGGGGAGAGAGAGGTGGAGAGAGGTGGAGAGAGGGGGAGAGAGAGGTGGAGAGAGAGGGAGAGAGAAGGAGAGAGAAGGAGAGAGGTGGAGAGAGGGGGAGAGAGGGAGAGAGAGGTGGAGAGAGGTGGAGAGAGGTGGAGAGAGGTGGAGAGAGGGGGAGAGAGAAGGAGAGAGGGGGAGAGAGGGGGAGAGAGAGGTGGAGAGAGGTGGAGAGAGGGGGAGAGAGAGGTGGAGAGAGGGGGGAGAGAGAGGTGGAGAGAGGGGGGAGAGAGGGAGAGAGAGGTGGAGAGAGAGGTGGAGAGAGGTGGAGAGAGGTGGAGAGAGGTGGAGAGAGGGGGAAGAGAGAGGTGGAGAGAGGGGGAGAGAGAGGGGAGAGAGGGGGAGAGAGAGGTGGAGAGAGGTGGAGAGAGGGGAGAGAGGTGGAGAGAGGGGGAGAGAGAGGTGAGAGAGGGGGGAGAGAGGGGGAGAGAGGGGGAGAGAGAGGTGGAGAGAGGTGGAGAGAGAAGGAGAGAGGTGGAGAGAGAGGTGGAGAGAGAAGGAGAGGTGGAGAGAGGGGGAGAGAGAGGTGGAGAGAGGGGGAGAGAGGGGGAGAGAGAGGTGGAGAGAGGTGGAGAGAGAAGGAGAGAGGTGGAGAGAGAGGTGGAGAGAGGGGGAGAGAGAGGTGGACAGAGGTGGAGAGAGAGGTGGGGAGAGGGGGAGAGAGGTGGAGAGAGGGGGAGAGAGAGGGGAGAGAAGGAGAGAGGTGGAGAGAGGTGGAGAGAGAGGTGGAGAGAAGTGGAGAGAGGGGGAGAGAGGGGGAGAGAGGTGGAGAGAGGTGGAGAGAGGGGGGAGAGAGAGGTGGAGAGAGGTGGAGAGAGGTGGAGAGAGGTGGAGAGAGGGGGAGAGAGGTGGAGAGAGGTGGAGAGAGGGGGAGAGAGGTGGAGAGAGGTGGAGAGAGGGGAGAGAGAGGTGGAGAGAGGGGGAGAGAGAGAGGTGGAGAGAGGTGGAGAGAGGTGGAGAGAGGTGGAGAGAGGGGGAGAGAGGGGGAGAGAGAGGTGGAGAGAGGGGGAGAGAGAAGGAGAGAGGTGGAGAGAGGTGGAGAGAGGTGGGGAGAGAGGGGGAGAGGGGTGGAGAGAGGTGGAGAGAGGTGGAGAGAGGTGGAGAGAGGTGGAGAGAGGTGGGGAGAGAGGTGGAGAGAGGTGGAGAGGGGTGGAGAGAGGTGGAGAGAGGTGGAGAGAGGTGGAGAGAGGTGGGAGAGAGGGGGAGAGAGGTGGAGAGAGGTGGAGAGAGGTGGAGAGAGAGGTGGAGAGAGAGGTGGAGAGAGAGGGGGAGAGAGGGGGAGAGAGGGGGGAGAGAGAGGGGGAGAGAGGAACAGAGAGAGGGGGAGAGAGAAGGAGAGAGGTGGAGAGAGTGGGAGAGAGGTGGAGAGAGGGGAGAGAGGTGGAGAGAGGGGGGAGAGAGGGGGAGAGAGGGGGAGAGAGGTGGAGAGAGGGGGAGAGAGGTGGAGAGAGGGGGAGAGAGGGGGAGAGGGGTGGAGAGAGGGGGAGAGAGGTGGAGAGAGGTGGGGAGAGAGGTGGAGAGAGAGGTGGAGAGAGGGGAGAGAGGTGGAGAGAGGTGGAGAGAGAGGTGGAGAGAGGTGGAGAGAGGGGGAGAGAGGGGGAGAGAGGTGGAGAGAGGGGGAGAGAGGGGGAGAGAGGGGGAGAGAGAAGGAGAGGTGGAGAGAGAGGGGGAGAGAGGGGGAGAGAGGTGGAGAGAGGGGGAGAGAGGGGGAGAGAGGTGGGAGAGAGGGGAGAGAGGGAGAGAGGTGGAGAGAGAAGGAGAGAGGTGGAGAGAGGGGGAGAGAGGGGGGAGAGAGGTGGGGAGAGAGGGGGAGAGAGGTGGAGAGAGGTGGAGAGAGAAGGAGAGAGGGGGAGAGAGGGAGAGAGAGGGGGAGAGAGGTGGAGAGAGGGGGAGAGAGAAGGAGAGAGGGGGAGAGAGGTGCAGAGAGGGGGAGAGAGGGGGAGAGAGAAGGAGAGAGAGGAGAGAGGGGGAGAGAGGGGGAGAGAGGGGGAGAGAGAGGTGGAGAGAAGGGGAGAGAGGGGGAGAGAGAAGGAGAGAGGTGGAGAGAGGTGGAGAGAGGGGGAGAGAGGTGGAGAGAGGGGGAGAGAGGTGGAGAGAGGGGGAGAGAGGGGGAGAGGGGGAGAGAGAGGTGGAGAGAGGGGGAGAGAGGTGGAGAGAGAAGGAGAGAGGTGGAGAGAGGTGTAGAGAGGGGGAGAGAGGGGGAGAGAGGGGGAGAGAGAGGTGGAGAGAGGGGGAGAGAGGGGGAGAGAGAAGGAGAGAGAAGGAGAGAGGTGGAGAGAGGTGGAGAGAGAGGTGGAGAGAGGGGGAGAGAGGTGGAGAGAGAGGTGGAGAGAGGTGGAGAGAGGTGGAGAGAGAAGGAGAGAGGTGGAGAGGTGGGGGAGAGAGAGGTGGAGAGAGGTGGAGAGAGGGGGAGAGAGAGGTGGAGAGAGGGGGAGAGAGAGGTGGAGAGAGGGGGAGAGAGGGAGAGAGAGGTGGAGAGAGGTGGAGAGAGGTGGAGAGAGGTGGAGAGAGGGGGAGAGAGAAGGAGAGAGGTGGAGAGAGGGGGAGAGAGGGAGAGAGAGGTGGAGAGAGGTGGAGAGAGGTGGAGAGAGGGGGAGAGAGAAGGAGAGAGGTGGAGAGAGGGGGAGAGAGGGGGAGAGAGAGGTGGAGAGAGGTGGAGAGAGGGGAGAGAGAGGTGGAGAGAGAGGGAGAGAGAAGGAGAGAGAAGGAGAGAGGTGGAGAGAGGGGGAGAGAGGGAGAGAGAGGTGGAGAGAGGTGGAGAGAGGTGGAGAGAGGTGGAGAGAGGGGGAGAGAGGGGGAGAGAGAGAGAGGTGGAGAGAGGTGGAGAGAGAGGTGGAGAGAGGTGGAGAGAGGGGGAGAGAGAGGTGGAGAGAGGGGGAGAGAGAGGTGGAGAGAGGGAGAGAGAGGTGGAGAGAGGTGGAGAGAGGTGGAGAGAGGGGGAGAGAGAGGTGGAGAGAGGGGGAGAGAGAGGGAGAGAGGGGGAGAGAGAGGTGGAGAGAGGGGGAGAGGTGGAGAGAGGGGGAGAGAGAGGTGGAGAGAGGGGGAGAGAGGGGGAGAGAGAGGTGGATAGAGGTGGAGAGAGAAGGAGAGAGGTGGAGAGAGAGGTGGAGAGAGAAGGAGAGGTGGAGAGAGAGGTGGAGAGAGGGGGAGAGAGGGGGAGAGAGGGGGAGAGAGAGGTGGAGAGAGGTGGAGAGAGAAGGAGAGAGGTGGAGAGAGAGGTGGAGAGAGGGGGAGAGAGAGGTGGAGAGAGGTGGAGAGAGAGGTGGGGAGAGGGGGAGAGAGGTGGAGAGAGGGGGAGAGAGAGGGGGAGAGAAGGAGAGAGGTGGAGAGAGGTGGAGAGAAGTGGAGAGAGGGGGAGAGAGGGGGAGAGAGGTGGAGAGAGGTGGAGTGAGAGGGGGAGAGAGAGGTGGAGAGAGGTGGAGAGAGGTGGAGAGAGGTGGAGAGAGGGGGAGAGAGGTGGAGAGAGGTGGAGAGAGGGGGAGAGAGGTGGAGAGAGGTGGAGAGAGGGGGAGAGAGAGGTGGAGAGAGGGGGAGAGAGAGGTGGAGAGAGGTGGAGAGAGGTGGAGAGAGAGGTGGAGAGAGGGGGAGAGAGAAGGAGAGAGGTGGAGAGAGGTGGAGAGAGGTGGAGAGAGGTGGGGAGAGAGGGGGAGAGGGGTGGAGAGAGGTGGAGAGAGGTGGAGAGAGGTGGAGAGAGGTGGGGAGAGGTGGAGAGAGGTGGAGAGAGGTGGAGAGAGGTGGAGAGAGGTGGAGAGAGGTGGGGAGAGAGGGGGAGAGAGGTGGAGAGAGGTGGAGAGAGGTGGAGAGAGAGGTGGAGAGAGAGGGGGAGAGAGGGGGAGAGAGAGGGGGAGAGAGGAACAGAGAGAGGGGGAGAGAGAAGGAGAGAGGTGGAGAGAGGGGGAGAGAGGTGGAGAGAGGGGGAGAGAGGTGGAGAGAGGGGGAGAGAGGGGGAGAGAGGTGGAGAGAGGGGGAGAGAGGTGGAGAGAGGGGGAGAGAGGGGGGAGAGGGGTGGAGAGAGGGGGAGAGAGGTGGAGAGAGGTGGGGAGAGAGGTGGAGAGAGAGGTGGAGAGAGGGGGAGAGAGGTGGAGAGAGGTGGAGAGAGAGGTGGAGAGAGGTGGAGAGAGGTGGAGAGAGGTGGAGAGATGGGGAGAGAGGTGGAGAGAGGGGGAGAGAGGGGGAGAGAGAAGGAGAGGTGGAGAGAGAGGGGGAGAGAGGGGGAGAGAGGTGGAGAGAGGGGGAGAGAGGGGGAGAGAGGTGGGGAGAGAGGGGGAGAGAGGTGGAGAGAGGTGGAGAGAGAAGGAGAGAGGTGGAGAGAGGGGGAGAGAGGGGGAGAGAGGTGGGGAGAGAGGGGGAGAGAGGTGGAGAGAGGTGGAGAGAGAAGGAGAGAGGGGGAGAGAGGGAGAGAGAGGGGGAGAGAGGTGGAGAGAGGGGGAGAGAGAAGGAGAGAGGGGGAGAGAGAAGGAGAGAGGGGGAGAGAGGGGGAGAGAGGTGCAGAGAGGGGGAGAGAGGGGGAGAGAGAAGGAGAGAGAGGGAGAGAGGGGGAGAGAGGGGGAGAGAGGGGGAGAGAGAGGTGGAGAGAAGGGGAGAGAGGGGGAGAGAGAAGGAGAGAGGTGGAGAGAGGGGGAGAGAGGGGGAGAGAGGTGGAGAGAGGGGGAGAGAGGGGGAGAGAGAGGTGGAGAGAGGGGGAGAGAGGTGGAGAGAGAAGGAGAGAGGTGGAGAGAGGTGGAGAGAGGGGGAGAGAGGGGGAGAGAGGGGGAGAGAGAGGTGGAGAGAGGGGGAGAGGTGGAGAGAGGGGGAGAGAGAGGTGGAGAGAGGTGGAGAGAGGTGGAGAGAGGGGGAGAGAGGTGGAGAGAGGTGGAGAGAGGTGGAGAGAGGGAGAGAGAGAGGTGGAGAGAGGTGGAGAGAGGGGGAGAGAGGTGGAGAGAGGGGTGGAGAGAGGTGGAGAGAGGGGGAGAGAGGTGGAGAGAGGTGGAGAGAGGTGGAGAGAGGGAGAGAGAGGGTGGAGAGAGGGGGAGAGAGGTGGAGAGAGAGAGAGAGAGAGGTGGAGAGAGGGGGAGAGAGGTGGAGAGAGGGGGAGAGAGGTGGAGAGAAGTGGAGAGGTACAGACAGAAGTCAACACTGGAGCAATCTGGGTGCAAAACACACACTTGCCTACAAGATTTGCTTGCGGAAAAAAGCGAATCAAATGAACTATTCTTATACGCTATACGTGTCATAGAGATCATAAAACATTCTTGAGATGTTTGACACACACACAGACATGCTCTGGAAGTTTGTTATTGTTCAACATGTACAATTTCATACAAATACATCATCGACTGCCACAGCATAGAGGGGGGGGTGTTTATCATGAAGAGGCATAAGGATCACTGGGTAAAGAAACCTTGTATGAAGAGCGGGTCTGAACACAGAGAGGTAAAGTGCTGCTCACCAAACTCCTCCTGGCTGCGGTCGCGGTGCAGGTAGATCCACAGCTTGCGGCCGATGTCGTATTTCACACAAGGGTCCTTCTCATAGTGGAGCCTGTCCAGAGCCCCGCTCACCACTGTGTTCACCTACGTAACACAGCACTACATCAAGCTCTGCTCACCACTGTGTTCACCTACGTAACACAGCACTACCTCAAGCTCTGCTCACCACTGTGTTCACCTACGTAACACAGCACTACATCAAGCTCTGCTCACCACTGTGTTCACCTACGTAACACAGGACTACATCAAGCTCTGCTCACACACCAACAAACCCAGACAATCCCATGCAAATCAAATCCTTGAATTCATGCAAATCCAAGGGCTGGAGGTGATGTTCTCAACCGCAACCACGACAATAACAACACCACCACAGCAGGGGGGGGGGGGGTAATTCCATCAACGTCGCTAAAGGACAAGCCAGACTTATTTTGATAAATCTTGTGGGATTTACCCCCCCAAAAAATCCAGCCTTATTTTTGACAACTCTGGTGAGACTTCTCAAAATAACCCTGGAATTTCCTTCAGCAACGTTGATGGAATACAGAGTATAGTGAGTATATAACCTGAACACTGGTGAGTATATATAGTGATATAGAACCTGAGCACTGGTGACGTCTGGTGCTAGGAACTGAGAGTCCTTCAGCAGCTCACAGATCTCCGCCCTGGTCCCCTCCCCGTTGGGCAACCGCGCGGCCGCGTCACGTACTGGAGGAGCAGGTAGAACACCAGTCATACATCTATACATCATATCTATATATCATATATAGATGATATATATATAGATGTATATCTATACATATATCTATATGTATAGATATACATCATATCTATACATCATATCTATACACCATGTCTCTACATCATATCTATACATCATATCTATACATCACATCTATACATCATATCTACCATATCTATCCCAAGGCTGCAACAAAATACATTGATAAAAACTGTTTTAACGTGACTGCAACTGGTTTGTTGACTGAGACCTAGAGCAGACAGTTTTGGGGTGTAAGGTGTTACCCAGGGACAGACAGACAGTGTTGGGGTGTAGAGTGTTACCCAGGGACAGACAGACAGACAGACAGTGTTGGGGGTGTAGAGTGTTACCCAGGGACAGACAGACAGACAGTGTTGGGGTGTAGAGTGTTACCCAGGGACAGACAGACAGTGTTGGGGTGTAGAGTGAAACCCAGGGACAGACAGACAGACAGACAGTGTTGGGGGTGTAGTGTTACCCAGGGACAGACAGACAGACAGTGTTGGGGTGTAGAGTGTTACCCAGGGACAGACAGACAGACAGTGTTGGGGTGTAGAGTGTTACCCAGGGACAGACAGACAGACAGTGTTGGGGTGTAGAGTGTTACTCAGGGACAGACAGACAGACAGTGTTGGGGTGTAGAGTGTTACCCAGGGACAGGATGGTGACGTAGGCGGGGCGGTCAGAGCGCAGCAGGGTGTGCTCCCGGGCCTTGTTCAGGGACATCTCCTTGTCGAAGACCCCTTTGACCGGCCCCACCACCGACTCAAAGCCGTGCATCCTGAAGGTGAACGCCTTGTGTGGCTGGTCGTACCGCTGCTGCTCCTGAGGAGGAGAGACCAGCACATGGATGACATCACACATGGATTACATCACACATGTTTAGAAGTCACATGGATTACATCACACATGGAATGAGGAATGGTATCAAATACACGTATATCACATGCATCACTTTATTATGTCGTTTATATATCTTCGATAGTGTTTTATTGATTACTATTGTTGTATTATTCTTTTTATGCTGTGTGGAAAATGTTAAAGCACTTTGAGCTGCAACATTTGCAGGAAAAGTGCTATACTATTATTATCATTATTATTATTATTATTATTAATAATAATAATCCTTTATTTAACGAGGGTAGTCATATTGAGACAGTAGCCTCTTTTTCAAATGAGCCCTGGCTAAGAAGGAGCACTGACCTGCACCTGGAACACGTGCCTCTCGTCCCCCGTGCTGGGCCGCACCACGTAGTCAGTCCAGCTGCTTGAGTACAGAGACACCACCATGTTAGTACAGCAGTCTGAACCTCCTATGGCCATGAATGAGCATTATGTAAGAGGGCACATATGAATACAATATGGACACTTACACTCTGGGGGTGGGAGATGCCATCTCTGCTAGTTCTTCACTCTCGGTCTGCAGAAGACATCATAGTTGTATTCAAATATGTCAGATTATACAACAGTTAGTTCCGACCAAGTAATTTGATTGGACAAGAGGCATTCCATGAGTGCTGATATACAGTATAACAGCACTGGGACTTTTAACTATATGCATCACTCCGAAATGACCGTTAATACAAAGTAGCTAGCCTGCAGATGTTTGTGTTCAGGTTACTAGGCAACTGTCCAGTTGCGTAACTATTTTTTGTTGACGGAGCCAAAATAAATGATTAAATAAACAAACAAATCATAATCTGTTGTCACTTATTACTGTTAACTAATAAATTGTGCTGTAGAACTGTTGTATAAAATATCACACTCGAGGTCGTGCTGTTATACTGAGTAAACACAGAATGACCCTTCTAATGGAACCTAAGGAGAATTTCCGCTTTGTTGATACCTTGACAACCACCAGGTCCTTGGAGTCCACCCACAACTGACAGAGGGCGCTCAGGTCCTTCTCTCCATCCTGACTCGGACCTGGGAGAAGCGTCACAAACCTTTACAACTGTTCTCATGTGCAAAGTGCTTACATGTGCAAAAAGATTTTGGATAAACCAACAAACCAAACATCTTTGAGCCCTGGGAAAAGCGCTATGTAAATAAAATGAATTATTATTATTATTATTATTATTATTATTATCAACATGACCGTACCGATCCATTTCCATTGCTGAAAACGTTCCTTGAATTCCACATATGGGGAGAAGCCGCTGGGGAGAACCATCATACCAGCTGAGAGAGAGAGAGAGAGAGAGAGAGAGAGAGAGAGAGAGAGAGAGAGAGAGAGAGAGAGAGAGAGAGAGAAGGGAGGAAAGAACAAGTGAGAGAGGACGTATAAGAGATTAGGGGGCGGCTGTGGCGCAGGAGGTAGAGCCGGCGTCTAATGATCACAAGCTCGGCAGGCGGTTCGAACCTCGGCTGGCCACATGTCGAGGTGTCCTTGGGCAAGACACGGAACCCCAAATTGCTCCCAGTGAGCGGGGCCGGCGCCTTGCTTGGTAGCTTGCCGCCATTGGTGTGTGAATGTGTGTGTGAATGGGTGAATGAGAGGCCGTTGTAAAGTGCTTTGGAATAAGGCGCTATATAAGTCAGTCCGTTTACAGACCATTTACCAAGAGATATTAGTATAAGTATAAGTCCTAGCCATAGACATTTTTGTCCTCTCTCACCCACCTTTAGTCTCTCCAGCCATGAAGTGCAGCGCCGGCAGCACCAGTTCTGACCAGCAGGGGGCGGAGGAGAACCAGGGGTTGAGGGAACTGGCTGGGGACGACTGCCACTGCTGAACCTTCTCCTCCAACTGAGACAACAAAGGGACGTCATTATGACACAGACCCTCAGAAATATGACTTAGGCAATTATGCTATGAGGCTAACGAAATATAAGTGTGTGTTACTGTGAGTAAGTGTGTGTTACTGTGAGTAAGCGTGTGTTACTGTGAGTAAGTGTGTGTTACTGTGAGTAAGTGTGTGTTACTGTGAGTAAGTGTGTGTTACTGAGTCAATACCATGGAGCTACTGGCCAGGCTCTCTAGTCTGAGGATGTTCTCCAACAAGTTGAAGAAGCTCACAGCGATCTCCTCCACCATGACCGGGCTGCTCTGCACCTCCTCCATGGGCCTGTCCCCCGGGGGAGAACAAAACACACAGGTATGTGACAAGGAATGTGGCGTGTAGACTGCTATGATGTGAGAAGAGTTAGAGTTGATTATAGCAATATTCACGCCTTTTAACACATGAATGTATGTTTAGTGTCAACTATTCATAATTTATCATCATCATTCATCATCAACAAAGGGTTTTAAGAACATAACAACAGCATATTTACGGATCAGTACAACAATGTGGGTTGGGTGCATGTTGTGACGCTAGCGTAGTGTAGACTCACTCTTCCTTGACGCTGGGGAGGGGAGCCGCTGGGGTTTCTGGCGGAGCAGCGGTGGTGTTGACTGACGGAGCCGGGGCCTCTGGAGCCATGAGAGCTTCACAGGGATCCTCTGACTCCACTTTGATCTGCTTCATCTTCTTCTTCCTCCTCTCCTCCCTCATCTTCCGCTTGGGCAGAGCCAGGTCAAAGAGTGCTGGGTAGAGAAGACAGAAGCTAGGTTGTTTCTGTGCAGATGTCATATCATTTGAGGGCAAGAGATAAACAGTAATGATCTACATACTACATGTATAGTTACATACTACATGTATAGTTCATTTTACAGATCCATTTTCAGTCAAGCACTCACCCATGACTGAACCTTTACGACCTAAATTGACTCTTGTCATCATGTCACCAAGATGGATATCAGAGGTCATCAAATCTGGATGATCCTGTGAATGTATGACCCGTTAGGAAGGAAAATAGTCATGCACAAAAATACCAAATCAAACAACTAGACTGCCTGCCCCCCATATCGATTCATTTGTTGACGATAAATAATTGTTAACATTCTGTTGCCTGGACGAGCTTCTTTAGAGACCACAGCTCAGGGTTCCTACAAGTTTCAACAAGTCAAACTTATACCTTTTTAATACCTTTTTTTAGACCTCTTTGGATATCATTTTAGACCTATTCGCGACACCGCGTGACAGCTTTTTGTCATCCTCAAGGTGATGAAATTAGGGATTTCACTGCCATACAGACAAAAAAGTCTGAAGGATAATTAATATAAAATAAACAAGTCCCATAATTACTCAAAAGTAGTTGATTAATTTCCGCTTCCGGCTTTTTAAGACCAGCGCGGGGAACCCTGACGGTTCTAAAGCAGCAGCACAGTGAGGTGGATTTATGAAAAACTAACTGGTTGACGTTTCCTCTTCTCTCTGTGTCTCCGCAGCATGGCTCTCATGTCCTTCTCTCCAAAGTCTGGTTTGTCTGGGAGGGAAAAACATCACATATCTTCAATCTGTGTATCTGCTGAATCTACACATTACAGTAGTAGCTGCGTACTGTGTATAGAGGCCTGACTGACCTGTTGTCTTCATGTCCAGGGTAGAGAGACTGGGAAGAACCCTGAGAGAGACTGTGGATGTGGGAGAGGAAGGAGGCCGAGGCGCTGGGAGCCAAGACGCCGTGTCTGAAAATGAGAAGATGAAGACTCCTGTAGTCATAACAACACTTCTCCGTGTATCTTATAAACTGAACAGTAATCACTGAAAGATCCAAGTCGACAGTACATCTAATGCTGCCGAATGTAGTTTATTTACAACCGTCTATATTGATGAAAGTACAACTCACCGTCATCGTCAGAAGAGACGTTGCTGTCCCCGCATTCAGTTTTGACTTCCTTTAGTATGCGGCACACTCTTCCTCTGACCCTCTGTTCCTGCATCTCACCGTGCGTGTGGCTGGGATATTTCCGCTTCACTGCTATCTCAGGGCCACTGCGGACTGCCAACTCCAGTAGCTCCTGAACACACAGACGCATCCAGAAACACAGTGAGAGAGGCCGTTCACCTCACAACTGAACCTCTACGAAGGACACGAGGGCCTTGATCCTACCTTCCTGGAGACGAGGATCTGTTTGAGGAGTCTGTGGTAGTACTGCTGCTGGGAATACAAGTGACGCTTCCTTTGGGACTTGGCACACAGCTGTCTGTACTTGACCACTTCTGGATTAAAGTAGCCATCTGGATTCACATAGAGACACGTGACACTTAAAAAATGTACATTTACATTTACATTTTTGGCATTTAGCAGACGGCTTATTCCAAAGCGACTTACAATCGATACATTTGACTAAGCAAGTGAATCATCAATTCCCCAGTTGTAGCAGGAAGAGTAATCTAGCTCAGGCCAGGCAGTCATCGTGATATTATTATTATTATTTTATTTTTTTATAGACACTGGAGAAACAGTACAAGGGGGGCAGAAGAAGTCTTAGGAGACACAGTATAGGAAAAAAGCAGGTGTCTCAGGACAGGAGACGCAGTGCTGGGGGGGTAGTAGATGTCTAAAAAAAACACTCCAATAAAACGTACACAATCAAGCAGCGATGAAGGGAGACGGAGGCGTTACCTCTGAACTGTTTCTGCGCGAGATGCAGAGGATTCCCGAAGCAAAAGTTGTGGTTGTTGAAGAGGTGGCTGACGGTGGAGTCCTGCTCGGTGGCGTTGTTATCAGGGAAGTGTGGCAAGAACTGACGGAGATGCTGCCTCTGATCGTCCGTCAGCACCTTAGTCCAGGAGGTCTCACTCATCACAGAGAAGAAGATGTCAGGCTGTTTGGATGAAAAAAACACACATAACCCCACATACTTTTGAAAACAATGCAACAATGGATACATAAACAAAATACATCTATAGCTTCTATGATCAAGTTAGGTCACTGGCAGTGGCGGACCCAGGCTGTTTGAAGGGCAGGGGCGAAAAGACAAAAAGGGCACCTACTGCACAACATGGGACCCCATCAGTGCACATGGTCAAGTTTAGACCATTAGAGGGACACCAGTAGGGCACGTCCTCTAATATTGCCACTCAAAAGGGCACTTTAGTGTGACGTTTTTCAACGGTGGGGGCACATGGTCAAGTTTAGACCATTGGAGGGGCACCAATAGGGCACATCCTCTCATTTTCGCCACTCAAAAGGGCACTTAAGAGAGACGTTTTTCAACAGTGGGGGCACCAGGAGGGGCGGTCCCCCCCCCCCCCCTCCCCCCGAGTCCGCCAGTGGTCACTGGGATCACTGCAGTAGAACTCACATCCTCCAGCAGGTCCTCAGGTAAGCTCACGCGGCAGTTTCCCAGCATGCATTCCTCAGTGGCACGTCCATCCTCCTGCCCCTCTCCCGACTCCAGGGGGTCGGTCAGCATCATGTGATCAAGGGCCTCCATCCTTCTTCACTTCCTTCACAATCTTAGAAAATAAAACGGGATGCTTTACTGTATTCTACGCTGATAGAAGATGACTTACTCTGTGTGACGTCACGCACTACAATCTTGCATTCATTGACATTATTATTTCAGTGTAATGATGTTGTTGCTAGGGAACATTGCTACTGTAGTACACTCTGATTGGCTAAATCTACAGCTAGACAACTTAGTTTATAAACATGTAGCTACCCTGACAACTAGAATGACACGTTGTTAGAGACATTGTATCCTCTGCCCAGATAACACACATAAAAACACATGCTAATGCTAGCTAGTGCAGGGTATCCGCGGTGTCTTGAAAAGTATTAAAAGTTGATAAATCAATTTTGGGAAAATCAAGACCCTTAATAAGTATTAAAATGTCTTATCACGATTTTATGAGGTCTTGAATTTTTTGGGTATTTTTCTGAATTAGAGGGTTAGGGTTAGGGTTACCCTCTGTCCAAAGAGTTTGAGTCCTAAAAACGTTTAGTAAAAGTTTGTGAATGTATTAGTTTTATTAAAAAACAAAGAGTCAGTACCTGGACAGATGTCTGGAGCAGCATAAGACAAGTCTGGTGAGAGAATCACCCAGAGAAGGGAACGATAACAACGACGTACCGACACTACTTCCGTTCCGTCGACTAAGTCTTCCGTTCCTGTCTAACGATTTGGACAGATTTCAGTTCCGCAGGCCCTCTGATTGCCACAGGCGCAATCATTCATTGTAAAAGAAGTCTGTTAGTTTATTGTACAGGTTAGAGGTTATACAGTGGTGTTTAGTGATGCGTTTCCAGCTTTCTACACCCATATGGAAAGAGCCATTGAAAGACCAGGTAGCTGTCACTGAATACATGTTGATTTTTTTGTATACAGTACAGGCCAAAAGTTTGGACACACCTTCTCATTCAATGTGTTTCCTTTATTTTCATGACTATTTGGTACATTGTAGATTCTCACTGAAGGCATCAAAACTATGAATGAACACATAGGAATTATGTATTTAACAATAAAGTGTGAAATAACTCTAAATATGTCTTATATTTTAGATTCCTCAAAGTAGCCACCCTTTGCTTTTTTGTTGTTAATAAAATATATAATAATAATAATAAATATAATATGTGTTAATAATAATATGTTATTATATATATATTTATTATTATTATTATATATTTTATTAACAACAAAAAAGCAAAGGGTGGCTACTTTGAGGAATCTAAAATCTAAGACATATTTAGAGTTATTTCACACTTTTTTGTTAAGTACATCATTCCACATGTGTTCATTCATAGTTTTGATGCCTTCAGTGAGAATCTACAATGTAAATAGTCATGAAAATAAAGGAAACGCATTGAATGAGAAGGTGTGTCCAAACTTTTGGCCTGTACTGTATATAGTTATTTTTTAATCTTGTCGTATTATATTGTTATTTATTGTTTTTGTTTGCTATGCACTGTGGATGAGAGGGAAACTCTGTATGTCTGTACATATATTGGATTGTCAATAAAGCTGACTTTCACTTTCACTTTGACTTATGGAAACATATTCTAGCCTTCAGATAAGATTAGATTAGATTCAACTTTATTGTCATTGCAGAGTACCAGACAACGAAATGCAGTTTAGCATCTAACCAGAAGTGTGAGATAAGAACATTATAAAACATGAAAATGATAGTGATAGGTACAGTATGGCATGTACGGTACTTTAGAGGTATATACAGTTATGAGCTGTACAGTTAAGGTAGCAACATACATATAGCCAACTGGTTCCACAGCTGCACGGCAGCGAAGAGAAGCGATCTACAGAGAGTCGTGAGAACAGCACAGAAGATCACCGGCACCCCCCTCCCCTCTCTGGAGGAGCTGTACAAAACACGCTGTCTCAGGAGGGCCTCCAAGATCTCCAAGGACCCGACCCACCCTGGGCACGAACACTTTGTCAAGCTGCCCTCGAACAGGAGGTACAGGACCCCGGCCGCTAAGACAAACAGACTGAAGGACAGCTTCTACCACAGGGCCGTCAAGGCCCTGAACACAGAAAAGGCCTAAGTTCTGGGCCCAGGACAGTCCGGACGGATTGTATGGCAGCTAGTGCTGAGGCACAAACATGTACATTTTCAAGCCTGCAAACTGTGACACTTTAAAATAATGTGAAAAAATACTTTCTTGTGAAATATGACAACCCTAGTTGACTATCTGTGCAGTATAGTACAGTGGATTGTGTACATAGCCTCTATTGATGTAAACCAGCTCCTTACCTTCTTGTGTTTTTATGCATCTATGCTTTTTCTAAAATGTGTTTCTTTTTCCTTTCCTAAACACCAGGGGAGCCTCCCCTCCTAAATTTCGTTGTTTGGTACCTGTACTGTAGCAATGACAAATAAAGTCTATCTATCTAATGTACAGATGTATAAAAGAGGTATGTGCAATGTGCAATAATACATTATGTGAAAAGGTAGTATTGTAAACAGCAGTAGTGCAAAAGGTAAAGAGTGAACACATTGATCAAAGGCTACATTGGATTTCTCTTGGTACACATCATAATTACCGCTGTACAATGGTGTCGCTGTTAGTCTGTCAGGCTAGGCAAATAATACAAGTCAGACACTGCCCATACAAAATCATTTCATTTAATATCATTGACACATAGTTAGAGGGGTAAGGCACAGTGTGGAACTGCCAAGCTCATTCTTTAGATCACAAAACACAATTCATCAACCTGAGAAGACCCTGATAATAAACAATAGACCTCCGTTAAAAGACATTCATTAAAAGATTTAATTTTGTTAAGATTTAAGTTTGAGCAACCCATGTGTGAATTCTTATTATAACTAAGCCAAGTTGACTCATACACCACTGTGTAAAAACATACATCTCATACAGACTTAAAATACAAAATATTTAGTAGAGTAGATTTCAAACTACTCTATACCTACATATAGAAAAAGCAAGATTATGCAAATATACACATGTCCTAAGCTAAATAATAATAGCAACAATAATAATAATAATAATAACAACAACAAAGCACCAGAAGGGCTTAATAGACACATAAGATAGGGGAGAGGTGGGAGACAATGGGGGGGAGAACCTTTAACATAAAAATAATCTATAAACATTCATGGCCACTCCAGGTTTATGCTTACATAGAGACAAACAGTTCAAACAGGGTAAAAGACTGCTCTGCAGAACTAGTACCATAGTATATACTGTACACACAAATGCACTTTTTTTTGTTAAATTGACATTGATTATTAAATTGACACAATATCTGTGAGAAGACAAACAACTCAGTCTTCTCAGTTTTACAACAGTAAAACGTATAAAATGATATGAATACATACATATATAATAAAATAATTTTAGATTCCCTGAACATAGTAGGCTACGTGAAGAATGTTCCTTTATCGTTGAAGACGTTCGTACGTACTTTTCAATCAGACTCTTTCCAATTAGAGTCTGAGAAATGTAAATATGTGCCAACGTGGACATTGTACAAATTATATGACTCTTTAACTAATGATACAGGGTTGGTTTGAGCTCTTTAAGGAAGTAAACATGGCAGACATCTGACACCAAGTGTGCTCTACTTTTATCAAGCAGTAAAATGGAATACTGGGAGAGTCTTCTTTTGGTTTTACAATTACCTCAGGAACCCAGCTCACCTGTTTTAATTGAATATGCCTACATATCCACATATTAAAAGTCACTAAACGTATGCTTACGTAAAGCAGTATAGTGCAAGTGAAAAACAAAGCAGCCTCAAATGAACAAAAAACACAAAAAGGAGCTTCATGATTAAACATCATATTCAGATGTTGCATGTTCACTTCGGTTTCCAAACACCTGAGGGCTTTAATGTTGTTCAAGCATCTTCCCCGTGACGCCTCCACCTCCAGCTCTGTCCCGTCTGTCCCTCTGTCCCCACTCTGCTACAGCCCAGCCTGCTACAGCCCAGTCTGCTACAGCCCCGTCCTCTCCTTTATCCAGCCGCGGTACTTGGTGACCCGGGTGTAGATGCCAGGTTTGTTCCTGCGGCCACAGCCGTCCCCCCAGCTCACCACTCCAGCCAGGAAGTTGCGTCCGCTGGTACCTGTGGAGGTCAGCGGACCTCCAGAGTCTCCCTGGCAGACACAGATAGAGGAGACAGCGTGACAATACAGCACAGACATTCAAAAGTTGATAACCGTACAAGAAATTGACGCTAAGTGGCTATAGGTTACCTGACAGGCATCCACTCCTCCTTTCAGTACACCCGCACATAACATGCGGGAAGTGATCTGTCCTTCCATAAGGTTGTTGCACACTGTGTTGTTAATGATGCGAACCTCTGCCTTCTGCAAGATGGACGCTGCGGTACCTGGGCACATTAAACACGCAGGATCAACAGCAGTCAGACGGGAACACTGGAGGTGTGTTACTAAGTAAGTAAGTGTGTTACTAAGTAAGTAAGTGTGTTACTAAGTAAGTAAGTGTGTTACTAAGTAAGTAAGTGTGTTAGTAAGTAAGTAAGTGTGTTAGTAAGTAAGTAAGTGTGTTAGTTACACAAAACTACACATTATTAGTGTAGTTTTATATCATTTTGTGATCCTAAACTTGTTGTTTGTTATATTGAGTGGGCTCTTCAATACTTCAACTTTTGTAATATGCCAAAAAAACGGAAAAAACACACAAAAGAAAAAGAAAAAGACGCTTTTTTCTCATTTGCACGACTTGACAATTGCTGACATGCGGCCCTTTTCACCAGACCGCGTCATAAATGCTAAAGCCAAACGTCGAATTCAACTCACCTCCCTCTCTGGTGGCCCCCCAGCCAGTGATCCACACGACCTTGCCAGCGGAGAAGTCGTGTGTGGCGGTGGGCAGGCAGATGGGCCAGATGTTCTGGTTGAGGGCGACAGGGCTGTCCAACTCCATGAGCGCGATGTCGTTGTCGTAGGTGACGGCGTCGTAGTCAGGATGAGGAACGATCTGTCTGAGGTTCCTCTTCACCGTCCACTTGTTTGTCTGAGTCT
Organism: Nansenia antarctica; assembly: GCF_963989245.1. Classification (NCBI taxonomy): domain Eukaryota; kingdom Metazoa; phylum Chordata; class Actinopteri; order Argentiniformes; family Microstomatidae; genus Nansenia; species Nansenia antarctica. The sequence goes on from NC_137693.1 coordinate 17,717,645, forward strand.
GAACATGAAGCCCAAGGTAGGCCTCCCATTGGTCAGCTCGAGAGTACCTGTTTGAACACACTCAGAGGTCAGAGGTCAGGATCCTTCATTGTCCCCCAGACCACAAAGGTTCATCACAGCTGCACACAACTCAGGGTTCCCACACCTTCTGAAACATCAGATTCCAGCACCTTTCAACGACTTTCAAGACTCAATTCCCTCAAATTCAAGGACCCAACACGGCATAGTTTGAGACAGATGTAGATGAGAATTGATATAATAGGAACTATCCGCTCACAGACAACAATTAAAAAGAGTGTCTTGAATGTGTGAAAACTAGATGGTCTCTTGCCTTCTCTGCCACAGCACAGCAAAACAATATATTCTGTATATTGTAAAAGTTAAGCAATACAGAGACTTATCTACTATAATTACATTTTTAAAAAAAATATATAGTTTTTTTAGAGAGAGAGAGAGAGAGAGAGAGAGGGGGGGGGAATTCAAGCACTTTCAATGACCCATGTCTATTTTCAAAAACATTTAAGGCCTTGATTTTTTTCCCTCAAATTCACAAACTTTAAAAGATTTCAAGGACCCGTGGGAACCCTGACAAAACAGTAGAGACTACATGGATACAGAGACTACATCGATAGTACTTTGAGTGATTGGTGAGTAGAACTATCAGAGAACCTGGCTGAAAGGTGCAACGGTGTGTCAAATGTGTAGCAAGGGGTGAAAGAGCGACATCGTGTCGTCGAACATACTTGACTTTGCTGTCGTCCTGGACGCAGTGGGCAGCCGTGACCAGCCAGCGGTTGTTGATGACGGAGGCTCCGCACACGTGGCCCGACCCCCGGATGTGCAGGCTGACCTGCCAGGGCCACTCGCCCTCGCTAGAGGACTGGCCGCCCACGATACGAGAGCTTCTGTAGGGGCGTGTTCCACACTCTGCACACACACACGCACACGCACACGCGCACGCGCACACGCAGACGCACACGCAGACGCAGACGCAGACACAGACAGAGACAGAGACACAGACACAGACGCAGACGCAGACGCAGACGCAGACACACAGACGCAGACGCAGACACAGAGACAGAGACACAGACACAGACACAGACACAGACACAGACACACACACAGAGGGACACCCATTATTATCTGCATATTACTGATTCAGTACAGGGCTAGATGATAGGTCATAGAGAGGTTAAAGGTCATAGAGAGGTCAGCTTACGACAGTCGGCCTCGTCTGACCCGTCCTCACAGTCCTCCTCCCCGTCACACTCTGGGTTCAGCCTGGTGATGCACCGGCCGCTCTTACACTTGTAGGTAAACTCTGAACACTGCAGGACGAGAGCTGGATATAGGAGAGGTCAGGGGTCAGAGGTCAGGGGTCAGTCACACAAGCAGAGATTTCAATAGTACATGAATACTGTGAATATTCTGATGGAAAATAATACACACACAATAATACACACACAATAATACACACACAATAATACACACACAATGCGTGGTGGTAAACCTTGTTAAATACAAAGTACCATAGTGTTCTCCCCAGATGTACTGGATGTGTTGTAACGTCAACATTTCCTTATTGTATTCTACTTTAACTCATCTAAGAAAACAAGTTTAAAAAACAGTATTCAGGCGTCCTTGGGTCTGAGAAAGGCGCTATATAAATCTAAGATATTATTATTGTTATTATTATTAAACATACTTACATTTCTTGCACTCTGACTCATCTGAGCCGTCAGTACAGTCCACACGTCCGTTACACTTCAGTTTCTCTGAGACACAACCACCGTTCCGGCAGGCAAATTCTCCTGGTTTACAACCTCCTACAGAGAGAGGCCGACATTAGAAAACACTCAGTGTGGGGTGCTTAGGTGGCGTAGCGGGTTAAGCGTTGACCATGTAACCGCAGGGTCCCCGGTTCGATTCCGGCCGGGGACATATCCTGCATGTCACCCATCCTTCCTGTCTAAATCTTCACTGTATCTCTCAATAAAAATGAAAAATATGAGTGGGACTGCCCCACTCAGAAAAAAATAACTAAAAGAAAACACTCAGTGGTATCATGATAATCTAATCTGAAGTGTCAGCCCATCACCCCACTGATGGATTCAGACTTACCACAGTGTTCTTCATCTGTGGAGTCCCCACAGTCATCCACACCGTCACACTGCCAGAGTTTGGGTTTACACAGACCGTTTTTACATCTGAGCTGAGACGCTTCACACTCTGCACAGAGACAAAACATCAGCTAAGATGACATATGCATCCAGAACATTCTGAAGTGTGATCATAAGGAGGTATTCTCTTGCATTGGCATATTTGCCTATTGGATTACAAACTGACTGTATAAATCAGAAGCACACTCAGACTGAATCACTCAAGAGGAATAGACTTAGAACATAGAACATTCTAGTAGGCCTGTACTCACTACAGTTGTTCTCATCGCTGCTGTCTCCACAATCATTCCACCCGTCACATTTCAGATTATTGGGTATACAGACGATGTTGTCACACTGGAACTTCCCTGGACAAGCTTTTGAAAAATAAAAAAGTAAACGGGTTATCGAGCCTATCCTGTAGATATTAGTTTTTGGTACTTTTGATTTACGAGAACATTCTAGTCTTACGATCGGTTGGCACAAAGGCTTCAAATTCCGCAGAGAAACCTTGATCCACATAAGACATGTCAGACTTGAATTTCACCACCATCTTGTTGGCTTTGCTGGTGACCACAGAGCTGTAGGACCTGTCTCCACATATCCTGCAACACAGAAGGGCAAAAGGTCACAGGACTGTCCGAAGGGGACATTTGCAAACCGAGAATGATTTCAAATTGCACAAAACATCACATAACATTAGAATGGTACAGTATTGCATTTGCATGCAAATATATGCACATTGCAGTACAATCACTGACGATTAGGTGCTATCTCATACAATAGTATCAATCAATCACCAATAGCTTCAGAAGTTTAATCAGTTAATCTAATTAACTATCAAGTAAGTATTGTTGCAGTTTTAGGACTACGACAGTAAGAGCATCATATGAAGACTCACTTTTTGTTGTTGACCTCTACATAGTCCTTAGGACACATATCCTTCTTCTGGCCAGGCTCAGACATGGACAAACTGTTGAACTGTACCTTGACAAACTTCCCTTTTGGGACCTGAAAGAGAACAGGGTTGGAGCTTAATACAAAAATATCCTGAAATTGGGCGCTTAGCGGGTTAAGCGTTGACCATGTAACCGCAGAGTCCCCGGTTCGATTCTGGCCAGGGACATATCCTGCATGTCATCCCTTCTTTCTCTCTCACCCATCCTTCCTGTCTAAATATCTACTATATCTGTCAATAAAATAAAAAATATGAGTGGGACTGCCCCACCCAGAAAAAATAACTTAAACATTTTTTAATATATATATATCCTGAAAACACTTCTCAAAAGAAAGGCCAGGGACATACTGCATGTGGAGGATGGAGGGTAGAAATGTGAATGAAACTCAATATGTTTACCTCAATGTTCCAGACACACGTGGTGAGAGGAGGGTAATGGGAGGGAAAGCTTGGAGATGTGAAGGTTCCTTTAAGTCCGGATAATTTACCACCACAATCTACACAATACAATAATCAGATGTTGGTTATCACAGCTACTGGGGGACATGGCAGGTGATGCACTACCACACCTACGGTCTACAGTAGTCTGTCATACCTGTGCTCCTGAGAGGGATCTGAGAGTATGTGGCCCTGAACCCAGGGAAGTTATTCTTCTCGTTGGTGACCAGCGTTAACAACATCACGTTCCCAGAGGAGATGAAGGAAAGTGGCTCATTTGGGATGTAATATCCACATTTCCTAAACAGGGAGAGAAAGAGTAAGTAAGTAAGTAAAGCTTTGTTTATATAGCGCCTTTCGTACATGAAATGCAACTCAAAGCACTTTACAATAGAACAGGTCCTACAGCTCTGTGGTCACCAGCAAAGCCTTTGCAAAGATGGTGGTGGAATTCAAGTCTGACATGTCTTATGTGGATCAAGGTTTCTCTGCGGAATTTGAAGCCTTTGTGCCAAACCGATCGTAAGACTAGAATGTTCTTGGAAATCAAAAGTACCAAAAAGAAATATCTACACAGGATAGGCTTGATAACCCGTTTACTTTTTAAATTATTTTTCAAAAGCTTGTCCAGGGAAGTTCCAGTGTGACAGGTTTTCACTGATCCAAACAACTGCACTTGGATTGAACTCATATGATGAAGTGTCTATGAGGACGTTTTCCTTAGAAACATTTGGATTATGCTTGTTGCTATATTCACTGAACTGCTATGTTCTGATGCATTATAAGTACTGAGAAAATGTCCAAGGGGAGTCTCACTTACTCTGCCATGACACGCTTCTCAATGGGTACCAGAGAGTCATACACTTTAACGAAGTCATTCTCACAGTCGTCCTCCAGGTTGAAGGCGACAAAATCCAGTTTGACCCTGTAGCCTGGGTCAGCCCGTAGTCTCCACTCCGAGTACGTGCTTGGCGGGTACGGAGAATCAGGGAAGCCAGGTGACTGGATGGTGCCCGTCGTACCGTTGCGGGTGTGATTGGAATGTGAATAGCGAGCTGACAGATGGACATACAGATTACAGACATACAGACAAACAGACATTACAGACAAACAGATACAAAAAAAGCTTAGCCAAATACCGTATGGACCTAAGACCTCCAAAGATAAAGCATAAATAAATGATGGTTCTCACCTTTGAATGTTGTCATACGTGCATCTAGAGCTGAAATTGAGACGCAGACAGTAAGAGAAAGTAGCAGAGAAAAGCATGAATCTGGTTTGATCAGCCATGTACAGTATGTCCTACATATAGCTAGAATGCACTTAGGGTTGCGATATTTCTGTACGTTTGGGAAACTTTCTGGTAATTTCCAAAGTTTCCCTGCGGGTTTCAATATGGAAACTTTCATCTACAGCAGGAGTTACAGACTTAAACGTGTGGCACTTAAACTTAAGCATCATTGTCTTTGACCCGAGAAATAGAAACTGTAAACAAAATGTAATAGAGTGTGGAAGGAACTATTCCAAAGGCAGTGGCGGGTATAGTAGGTAGGTTCAGTACAGTACCAAGTCACATTCCAACTCCCAGAATAGAGTCCGCCTCATACTGTACCTCCAGACATCACATTGTTGATGTGAAGCGTTGGAGAGCTCGACCTGAAGCCCATCCGCCCCTGGTGACCCGCCACCGGCTCCATAGAGCCAATAGCTTCATCCACTGTCGACTCCAGACGTATCGGCACATCAAACTCAGACATGTAATAGGCCACCACACTGTCCTCACCTCCCCCGCTGCCTTCACTGCAATGGACAGACACCACGTACATACATTCAGACTAGAGTACAACTAGAGACTTCAAGTTGTGTGTCATCATTTCTTGATAAACATCAACAACCATCTCTACAAATGTCAAAGTGAAGAAGAAGAAGAAGAAGAAGAAGATGATGAAGAAGAAGAAGTTGGTATGAAGGGGAATACTACCTGAAGGCTTGCACTGTGGATCCCTCAAAATACTTCGACAGTGCTGTCGTTTTAGAGTAGAGCATTTTCAACTGAAAGACAATGTGACAACACTGAATACTGTGGCCTCCAGAACCAGAGCTGAATGTAAATTCTTTACAGCAGAGTCTGAAACTGTCTCAGCTGATCCCTCTTTCCAGTTTCAAGCTCTTGCTGAGAGACATACAGTGCGAGTCTATGATTTGTTCTTGCAATTGAGTTGACCCTCCCTTTTGCCCATTGCTGACCCCTCCCTGTCCCTAGCTCTTTAGCTGTCTAGTTTTAGGTTTTGCAGTTTTAGTTTAGTTTTAGATTATCTTAGACTGTTTTAGACTAGTTTTAGTTTTAGACTGTGTAGTTTTAGTTTACTTTTAGACTATGTAGGCCAGGTTTTGTATTGTATTGTGGTGGATGTTGTTGTTGTTGTATGCCTGTGAACAGGTCACACTTGAAAATGAGCCCTTGGGGCTCAATGTGTTTTTACCTGTATAAATAAAGGTTAAATACATTATTTTTTTTAAAAGGAGGGTATCGTAAACAGTATAGTTACAGTAAACAAAACAGTAGACATAAACTGTAATAATCCTTTATCTAAGGAATTGTCAACTTGTGGCTATAGTGTACTAGATTCATAAAGGTGAAGAGCACTCTCTCTTACCTGCTGGGTCACTTGCTTGGCCAGATCTTTGAACTCTTTGCTCTGGGGATTCTCATAAGCTTGTGTAAATCTTTGGTCGGCGATACTCATTGAGCCGATGTACATTTTCCTGACTCTCATATCTCTACGCACTGCAACATGAGGAGAAAGAGGAGTGAGCACTAGACTGAGTATAATATGTATGTATGTACAGTATGTATGTATGTATGTATGTACAGTATGTATGTATGTATGTATGTATGTGCGTATGTACAGTATGTATGTATGTATGTATGTGTATGTATGTATGTACAGTATGTATGTATGTATGTATGTGCGTATGTACAGTATGTATGTATGTATGTATGTGTGTATGTATGTATGTACAGTATGTATGTATGTATGTATGTATGTACAGTATGTATGTATGTATGTATGTATGTATGTGTGTATGTATGTATGTATGTATGTATGTGTATGTATGTATGTATGTACAGTATGTATGTATGTATGTACAGTATGTATGTATGTATGTATGTATGTATGTACAGCATGTATGTGAGTATGTATGTACAGTATGTATGTATGTACAGTATGTATGTGCTGTACTCACAGTGAAAGTGCCAGACTAGCAGTCCTGTAGTGAGAGCGATGGCGGCTGCCAGGACCACCAGGCCGACCCCCAGGCCCAGCTTCTTACCGACTTTCCTCTTCTCCATCTCCTTAGAGTCTGACGCTGGCAGGAACTGCTCGGCTGTGTCCCAGTCGCTGTCCTGAACCCCACAACACATGGATTATTATTATATTACTATACAATATAAATACTAATTATATTATTATATGTATTATTATACGAGAACATATTGTTACCTCATGGTTAGATCTGGCAACTCTGACTATCACAGAAGAAAGACTGATTTAAAGGTAGACTTTTAGACTAGAGATACTGTGCATTCATCAAATAGCAAGGTGGTTAAAATGGGGCGGCTGTGGCGCAGGAGGTAGAGCTGCCGTCTAATGATCGCAAGGTTGGCAGATCGGCGGTTCGAGCCCCGGCTGGCCACATGTCGAAGTGTCCTTGGGCAAGACACTGAACCCCAAATTGCTCCCAGTGAGCGGGCCGGCGCCTTGCATGGCAGCTTGCCTTAGGGTGTGTTCAACCGCTCAAAAGAAAATGGGTCGCGGCAAGTATTTGTAATACATATTAGGTTGAACCAGTTTAATTAGGTTGAACCATATCAGCTCTGACAGCGCTCACGGTATCAAACTGCAGGCAGTCATAAATATAAGACTGAACCAACTGGACTTCAACCAGTGCAAGTTGGATCCTGTCTCCTTCAACAGTCAATGTTCAGAAAGTCCACACCCATCCTGAATGAACCCATCAGTTTACAGGCTCGTTCTGAGAGAACCAACCCTCTGTGAGGGTTCAACCCAACTTGAACATGACATTCCTGTGCTGAGGGAGGAGACAGATTCCATTGTAAAGGGAGGAGCAGGAGCAAGTTTCTCTTTTCTAATGTTTGTGTATGACTCAGCGCTATCATAACACTGAGTAACGCTGTTACGTAACAGAGAGGGAACAGTTGTAGGTTCATGTGCGAAGAGATGGTGTCATTTGCAGTTGTGGATTTGTGTTTAGTGGATTATTCTAAATGAAATCTACTCTGTTACATTTTGGTGTGGAAAGATAAGGATAGCATTCGGAACGGTTCCGTTTGCTAACATTTCAACGTATTTTCTGTCTCTAAATGTGAGCCTGCAGCAAAAGAAAAATCATGGGAAGGGATGGCAAATGATAACAGAAATGGCATACACATCTGACATCCCAGACACACTGGACAGGTGTGTCTGGGACCAGAACAGTTCAGTTGTGTAGTAGAGGGTTAACCTCAGAAACAGGTTAGATTCAATGTTACATTCATTGCAGTGTTGTAAAAGAAATACTTGAAAATGTTTTGATTTAATTTGACCTCATCAGTCACAGCACAGTAGTATACAGTGCATCAGAGTATCAGTGAGAAGCTTTTGAATTAATGATTTGATATTATGTTAACATCCTCTGATAGTACTTTTAGGGTGTAAACAAAATTATACATTTCTAAGCTTCCAATGTTTCCTGACTCTCCCAAAAATGTCCATCAACTCCAAACTATTTTATTTGGTGTCAAGCGTTAATTTGACAGAAAATGATCAGAAAATGTTTTTCATAAAACAAATGTTATGAAAAAAGATTAAGTTAGTCTAAGTATTAGAGTATTATATCGTCTAAGTATTACACATTACATTTGGCATGCACAACTTGTCATGGCACTGCTTGTGTCATCAACTTAAAAGTGATTTTAAAGATTTGGGGCACATGAAAATCTTGGACACCATTTTGGGCACCTTTCACCAACACTGATTTTATCTGATAAACTATTAAAGATGCAATTTGGTACTGGTATATACATTTGTTTTACTGAAATGAATGACATACAGCCATTGATTCTTGAACAATATAACTTATAAATGTCTCACTGGCCAGTTATCGTACCCTATCAGACGCTAAAATATAGGCTTGCTTTACTCTGTTGTTTGTAAACAATGTATTTGGAAACACTATAGCCTATAGCTTCAAAACATGATTAAAAACATAATTTTATCTCATAGATTGGGATCAGTTTTTGCATCCATAGTTGGAGAGAGGTTTTTCCAGACACATCCCTCAGTTAATTACTGCTTTATTATTATTATTATTTATTGTTTACATTCCAGATGGCCCTTTACAGTGTGTACATGGTCAACAAAAACAACAACAAAAACATCTGTTGTTTTAAATTATTATTATTAAAGAAAAAATATTAGCCTGATCTTTTTAATTTGTTCAGTATTGGGGTCTGGCCAGACCCCTGTTGGTAAACAATGTAGGCGAAATATGTTGGTGGTTTGAGTATTTTGCATTTAAGCATATAAATACATACATCGTTTGAGATTCATTGAAAATAAGAGCAACATCAAACGAGAATCATAAGGTCTTGTGTCATAGTGATCGTGTCGGCTCTATGCATAAAGCCTCGTAAAGCAACGCGATCAGAAACATACCTGCGACTTTGGGCTGAACTTCATTCCAGAGTCCAACACATCCATGGTGGTACAGAGTTGACAATCGGCCCCAAACTAACTTGTGTAAAGTGTCCTACTGTCCTCTGTCCTCTGTCCTCTGTCCTCTTTACTGTCGCTTCATTGGTTTCGATCAACCTGTGTCAGTGTTTCTGGTGGCCCATTGTCCCCGGCGGGACGGTGACGGCAGGACAGGTGTCTCGCAGGTAACCTCCTGTGATCAAAGTACTCCCTTGGAATGGGATATGATGAATTTACACACAAAACACGAATTCTGTACTCTATCAAATGTGCTGTCAAAAAGCTCATTAATTGCGATGCTCACTTCGCCTAACTAATCTTTTCTAGGCAGATTCAGGTGACGACGTTTACTTCCTGTACAGGTGAGACTGAAGGAGGAGGGGGGGGGGGGGGGGGGGGGTGCCAGGAGAAGGAGGAAACACAAGGACTTGGAGGACACATGTAGTATCGACTCCCAATACTGAACACATTAAAAAGATCAGGCTAATATTTTTTCTTTAATAATAATAATTTAAAACAACAGATGTTTTTGTTGTTGTTTTTGTTTACCATGTACACACTGTAAAGGGCCATCTGGAATGTAAACAATAATAAAGCAGTAATAACTGAGGGAAAAAAACCTCTCTCCAGCTATGGATGCAAAAACTGATCCCAATCTATGAGATAAAATTATGTTTTTATCATGAGCCTTACAATAATATTTGCTTCAATAATGTTGGGTCGTATGACAGTGTTGATGGTTATGATTCTGGGGCCACATTTTGAATATCTACTTGTAGGAACCACAGCTTGGCTTCAGACAGCTACATGCTGCTGTCAGGGTCCTCTTCATCCTTTTACCTTTTGAATATTCAACAATATATGTTACGGTACATGTGGGAAAACTAGGGTTAGGGTTAGGTGCTAGGGTGACTTGGTACATGCTGGCATGTCTAACCCTAACCCTAACCCTAACCCTAACCCTAACTCTAACCCTAGCATCCTAGCACCAAACCCTAACCCTAGTTTTCCCACATACATAACATATAATACGTAACATATATATAATGATATGATGTCCATATGGTTTTGGAATTACCTTTGGAAGACAAATGAATTAAACATCACTTTAAATGTATATGAGTTGTAGATCTATTAGTAATGATAAAATAGCAAAAATGGTGATGTCTGAGTTTATGCTGTAATCAAATGGCAGATAAACAAATGGCATGTACAGTATACCTGACAGATGGAGATCAATGCATAGGAGTAGTAGTAGAAGAGGTGATGTACATGTACTTACATAAACCTGTATGACTGGACAGCTGCAGCATAGTCCAGCAAACCCTCACCCTCGGGCTTATGCCTTTGTCACTCACTGTCAAAACTGTGATGGAGGGCCAATCATAAGAAAAACACAGACAAAAACACTGAGTATCGTCTGTTTTGCCCAGCAGCACTAGAGGGCGTAGCAGACATGTACATGTGAGCCTAGGCGACGTGGATACTATTGTTGTCCAGTGAACAATAGCCCCTGCGTCAGAGCAGTGTGTTTTGTACAGTTTGATTGCAGTCTGACAGCATCAGCAGTATCACATAAACTACCGCCATATTTAGACGTGGGCAGAGCAGTGGACTGAAAGAGCAGCACTGACTCACACTGGAAAAGCCAGACAGCTGGATATGCTGTTTATTTATTAAATAGAGTGAACTTCACCTTGTGATCAGGCTGTCACACTGTGTGATCAGGCTTGGAGGGTTTGGAGAGTGTATGGTTTATGGTGAGAGTTTATGGTAAGGGTTTTTCTCATTCTTCTTCTGACTCACTTTGCTGGACTATGCTGCAGCTGTCCAGTCATACAGGTTTATGTAAGTACATGTGCATCACACAAGGAAGTAAACAGATAACTAGCTCCCACATTTTTCTTCACAACATGTTGATTTTGACCAATATTTCTTTGTTCATTTTAGAGCGCAGGATTCATTTTACATCCATTCTGGGTTCTGTAAAAATTCTACTATAGAACAGATTACAACAATAACATGTTGCTTAGAGCTTCAGATCATAAACAACTCCCTCTAAACGGGCTCCCATATGAACCAGAACAGCCCATCACTTCCAAGAATCTGCAGCTGCTATGTCACCTAAGGAAAGGGTTCCCACTCTTGCCCCAGGAGACACCTCTCATTGAATAAAGCTCTGCGGTTGTGATTGTGACAGAGCCCAGACTCCTCCCCCTGGGGTGAAACGGTGTATAAATGCTGCATCAGCCCTGGCAGCAGCTTCTGTCTGAGAACTTAGTGGCGCCAAAACATGAAGGGATTGGGCTTGTTGGTCCTGGTACTCCTCCTGATGCTCTCAGGCGCCGAGGGTAAGCAGGGGAAACTTTGGCTTTGTTGTGATGGTGCAGGTCTGCATGACATGATGTGTGAACGTGATTATACTGTAAACATTAGTTGTTTTCTGTTTGTTTTTCTTTGTTTTATTATTATCTTACAATGTAAGCAACAATGTACAAATGTTTAATATGAGGTTGAATAAACATTTTGTTAAAAACAATAATACTGTAAACATGATTATACTGGAGGCATACTGGTCAGCTTGTTAGTGGGCATTTGGAGAAATGGAACACATTATTGCAAATGGCTTATATAAAGCTCTGGAATTGTTATTTTACCATTACATAGATTGTTGCAATTTTTCATAATGGTCAATTATTATCTAACGTTTTGATAATATGACAGGTTACATTGTCAAATGATTATCACCTTAATATATAGGTATGTCATGTATTTTGCCCAATATCTTTAGTATTTTAATCTGAAGGGAGAATTTGATGCAAACGCTTTCTAGTCAGCAGCCATATCTAAATTAAGAATATAGAAAAAGTGTGATGAAACATGTATTTCTCTGTTACTTATTACTTATTACTTATGACTGGTTGTACTGTTGTCTACCAGCGGATGACTCAGAGATGCAGTATTGGACGTGTGGTTATAGAGGACTCTGCAGACGGTTCTGTTATGCCCAGGAGTACATCGTTGGACACCATGGCTGTCCCCGCAGATACAGGTACATGGAGATTCATGTAGAACTGTGGTGAAATAGTATGCCACTAAGAGAGAGCCCCTTAGTAGATATAGTAGATGTTATATGTAGATATAATAGATGTTTTATTTGCAGTATATTATGGATGTTGGACTTTTGTTATTATAATACTTTCTTATCCTTTAAATTTTTTATTTATTTTTTTAAATCTAAGAACTGTCTTTGAAATCTAAGAACTGTCAGGAAGACTTTTGCATACGCCCTCATTGTGTTTTGTTCATCATTTGCAGGTGCTGTGCTGTGCGGTTTTAGCAGCTAATGATACCTCCAGGACAGGCTGAGGACTGACAGAGGGTACACTCCTCATAGACAGAGATTAACAGAGGACATGATATGATGGAACTAATCATGAAGATTCCTTTGGACATACTGTGATTAAATTGCATACTTTTTGAAAAATGTTATGGTAAATATTTACACTACTTTGTCATGGAATCTGAATGTGTATATCTGTATGTAGTTATGTAAAAGACTGCTTTGATTACAGCAAATTGATCATACAATCAATAGGTAAATAAAATGCAGTTCTTTTGAAAAGCAATGTCAAAACAGAATTTCTCTCAAACACTGTTGGATAATAATAGCTTCCAGTAAACAGATTTCCATATCTATTATCAATGCATTGTCAAACAGTTTATCTGCATTTTGGAAATTAAATGTTGACAATAAATGCTTCATAATTAGTCATTGGTTACTTATTTTTTTGTACACATTACACATTGTACACATCTTAATCTGGTTTTAGATTAATATCTGTTGATTAAATTGGATGATGATTAGTAAGTGCATTTCAGGTGCTTCAATGTCCATCATTTGACCGATGGTTCCAACCAGACTGGTGCATGATCTCCACCTCTCTGTGGTTGAACCAGGGTAACACCAGGCCTAGTGAAGTGTGCTCTATTGTTCTTACCTTGCCTTCCATTCCTCCACTTGGGTTTACTTTCTGCAATAACATCACGCAGAGCGCTCAGCTAAGTACGGCAGCTTTGCCCAGCATTGTATAGCCAGAGGACAATGACAGTCAAGTGACTGACCCAGTCACCCACCCGTGGTGGAATGATGCTTTTGTGAATGAAGTGTTATAGCTCATGTCTATGTCATCTCACCAGTCTCTCTATGTTTGGATGACTTTGTTTGGCACATTCAAACTACGCCATAAGACACTGATTACAAAGCCATGCTTTTTGTCATCTACAGTGAGAGGTCCTGAGTGGTCCATTCCACTTTGTTGGAATGCTTGTTTACTCTTCTAATGCAGGCATAGGCCTCAGCAGTATATACTACAGGATTCACTCAGTAGTCACAATCAAAACAAGGCGACTGCCCTCAGCGTAGTACAAATGGTGATTCCACATTCGCAAACATTTCGCTTAATTACCAAATATATTATCCTCACCAAATCCCACAACATATATGCTGATGCATAAACAATGGAGAAAAACAACAACAACAACAAAACAAACAACAACAACAACAAAACAAACAAACAAACAAACAAACTTCATGACATTCCCTGACTAGTAATGCTTTAACTGAAAACAACTTGGACATGGACTACGGGTCAACATCTGAAGATATTGTGCCTGGCCTGGTGCAGCAGAGGTTAAAGGCATGGATGTTATCTGTAAACATGTGCCGCTGCATTGTACCTCTGCTATTCAGTCAGAGCAGCGTGACACCACCACAATGGAGTAAACCCCCACAAATCTGTTTACATGAGGCTTTCTATTTTCACAATTATATCACGGCACCCACCCAGGGCTCACCCCGGCTGGGTCAGAACAGCACATTTAGGGGGAAAGAACAGGATAGATGTCTGATATTAGTTACCCAGTCATTTTATATTGATAAATCACAGTATAGCTTTCTGTGAGAACAGACTTTTCCTGAACAAACACTCCATGTGAAAGAGAGATGAGTGGCCAAGTTGAATGTTGGTAAACATACTCATATAGTAGTCATGTAATAGTATTTCCAGTGACAGGACAATACAATAAAACACGTTTTCTCCCTTTATTTGATCTCTTTATTAGAAACCAAGTGATGTTTTTCCTTACAAATGGGGTCAGAAAGGAGCATCTCATGTCATGTTGTGAGGAGAGAAGTGAAAAGGTATGCTTGACCAAACCTTTACATGGTCCAGGTATGTTCATAGCCTTATCGCCATGGAGATGTCCTCTTGTCTCTAATATGCAGGTAACTTGAATATGCTAAGTTATGACTTGTTGTTTGTCACTGATTATTTGGTTTGCCAAGCACAACAGTGTAGGCTTCTGTCCTTTACACTATTGCACGATTAAAGTATAGTTTTAACCAATAAACATAAAGCAGATGAGCAGCTACATGTGTGCATGAACATAAAGCATAAAACCAACTTCTGGTCATCAAGTGGGACAACAGTATCTAAATCAACAGCATCTAAACCAACAGCATCTAAACCAACAGCATCTAAACCAACAGCATCTAAATCAACAGCAACCTAAACCAACTGCCTGGAAGCTGTTGACACCGATGTTATTGGATTCATCCAGGGCAAGGCATATCAGGGCAAGCATCAACATACAGTACAGGCCAAAAGTTTGGACACACCTTCTCATTCAATGCGTTTCCTTTATTTTCATGACTATTTGGTACATTGTAGATTCTCACTGAAGGCATCAAAACTATGAATGAACACATAGGAATTATGTATTTAACAATAAAATGTGAAATAACTCTAAATATGTCTTATATTTTAGATTCCTCAAAGTAGCCACCCTTTGCTTTTTTGTTGTTAATAAAATATATAATAATAATATTAAATATAATATGTGTTAATAATAATATGTTATTATATATATATATTTAATATTATTATTATATATTTTATTAACAACAACAAATATATATTTTATTAACAACAAAAAAGCAAAGGGTGGCTACTTTGAGGAATCTAAAATATAAGACATATTTAGAGTTATTTCACACTTTTTTGTCATTCCACATGTGTTCATTCATAGTTTTGATGCCTTCAGTGAGAATCTACAATGTAAATAGTCATGAAAATAAAGGAAACACATTGAATGAGAAGGTGTGTCCAAACTTTTGGCCTGTACAGTATGGGTAGTTCAACTTCAGCATCAACATATGGGTATGGGTTCCAGCAAATACTGTAGGACAGAACCTCTGATCAAATTCCTTTGGTTCAAGGATTGACAATGTTGTATTCCAATCCGCTAGATGGCGATAAAGGCCAAAGAGAGAAATGCAGCTGAACCTTCTCAGTAGTGAACGGAGGAGAGACAAACTGAAGAAGAAGAAGATCAAGAAGTTAAGAAGAAGAAGAAGTGAGTCGACATGTATGAGACTGAGGAGAGTGATTTTGATGACTGGTTTATCGAGTCTCTAAAAATGTGAGAAATCAAATAATACAGATTTTTCTCAATCTTCCGTTAAGTATATTAAGCTACATGCAGGTGTGTTTTTAGCACTGCGTGCGAACAGGGGTGCATTCAATAGGCGGATGTTTTAGAACGTTGCAGAATGAAATGTTTGAAACAGGTTTTGGTTGAACCATGTTATCTTAACTTCTCCCCTCCTGACTCAGATACAAGGACCTTCATCTCTATCACCTGGAGCATCCTACAAGAGTCATTGATTGGACAACAGGGAAAAGTAGGCATTTGGAGTTTTCCCATTGATATATCTACAGATCTACAGATATATTTACAGTATACATACAGTTTTGATTGTTTCCAACTAACAATTCAGTTCTTGTTCTCTCCAGGAATCTGTGTGGCAGGTTACAGCTCGTCGAAAAATGAAATTTTAGAATTGCTTTTGCCACTGAAACTCTTTGCTGATGATAATCAGGTAATGGATTTATATTTGGAGACTGAAACTAAATGTAGCTTGCCTTTTGTAGTAAAGCACCGTATATAAAATAAAATAATAATAATAGTTTTATTGCCATGCAATCAACTCGTCAGTCAATTGGTGGAATTCGGTATTTTATGCTCTAGACAAGGGGTCCGCCATAGACGGCGACCCTGGAGCAATTAGGGGTTCAGTGCCTTGCTCAAGCCCACCTCGACACCTAGCCAGCCGGGGTTCGAACTGACGACCTTGCGATCATTAGACGCCGGCTCTACCTCCTGAGCCACTGCCGCCCCCGTATCATAATATAAGGTTTCATGCTGTGCATTTTACAGGATGATGCATTAGAATGCCACATGCAACAACTGCTGTGTTTGTTCACTGTGTGCAGGGCCTCTGCGCTGAGAGAGATTTTAAAGTGGTCCATGGAGGTTTCACAGACGGGCCTGTTCACTGCCTGAAATACATCCCAGGAACAAGGTAGGGAGATTCCACTGCTTAACCCAGCGTTTCCCAGTTCCTTCCTCTGGGACTCCTAGCCATTACACAGTTGTGTTCTATTCCAGCTCAAACTAACATGTGCCGTGGCCTGAGACCCCAGGGAACATCATCTGATCATCTGAGACCTTGGCATTACCGTTGCCTAATTAACTTCCTCATTGCTTTTTAAATGTTGATCTTCTAACACTCTCATTTCCTGTAAGGTGTCTTGTTACCAATGATGGCCTCAGCGACACGCTGCTGATATGGGACATAGGAGGGGAGGAATGTGGTGAGTACTGTTCCTGCTACCTGTGCTGGGCACTAGGATGAATATAATAATAATAATAATAATAATAATAATAATAATAATTAGTAAGTAAGTAATTAAAGCTTTATTTATATAGCGCCTTTCGTACATGAAATGCAACTCAAAGCGCTTTAGACATAGCGCTTTTCTAGACACTCTAAGACGCTTTACAAACTGAAAAGGTTGAGTAGTAAAATAAAAATAAACAAAATAAATAAATAAAAGAAAGTATAGGGGTCTAATTCATTTTTAGATTACTAAATCTAAATCTAAGTGTCTTTGTAGGACAATCTGCTCTGTATACTGCAAGTATATCTAGATTTCGCAATATATATACAGTATATAACTAAATAACATTTATAAAATGAATAAACTGTATAATATAATGGTATAGTAAGTGCTGTGTTGATCATGGCCACTCTGAAACCATATTTCTGTGACATCCTTAAATTTGTCTTCAAATCCTAGATGTCATCAAAAGGACAGGCTGCATACAGCCCAGCCAGAGTGGATCCAGTAAAGGCTGCCAGGTGTCCCCTGGTCTAACTGGAGACCCCCCCTGTGTTCTACATGGATCTCAGATCGGCAACATTCAACTGACTGACCTGGCATCAGGAAGAACGCTCTACTCAGTGGGTAATAAGCTGACGTTTTAATACAGGCCATTTTATTAGCGGTGCTATAGGGTTAAAATGATCCGAAAAGAAAAGAAAGTATAACATGACTTGTTTTCTTCTCAGGAACAGACTCTGCAGATGCACTGAGCTCCCTGCAGTGTGTGAGTGGCAGTGTGTTCCTGGCGTGTTCCTGCAGTGGTGACCTGTATGTGGGGGACACACGCGAGCCCTCCGTTCTCCAGCCTCCTACGCCAGCAGGAGGGAGAGACGGAGGCCATTGGTGTATGGATGTCAAGACAGGCCTGTCGCTTTCAGACCCGACCGCCTGTAGAGTCGCACGGTTCTCCTCCTCCTGCCAGGTCATGGTATCTGATCTGAGGGACTTGAGAAACCCTGTGAGTCTAGCTCAGCTCGATGGCCAGAGTAGCACTCCAAGTCCTGATCTCATGAAAGTGACATGGGCACCTGCTTTAGACAATGTTCTTGCTGTGTCAGGTAACAATAATGTCTCTACATTTCTTTTGTGCTTTAAGCCCTTGTGATTTATCAAATATTTAAAAAGTCGTGTTCGATTGAGTATTATTCTTAACACAATACTAAGACTTGTTCTATGTAAACACCTAGGTTTCAATGGGTCTGTGCAGATCTATGACACTGCCTCTTGGAGACCAGAGATGATGGAAGCCCAGCCTCTGTTCGTCCACCGGGGTCATACCATGTCATCTGGTCATACCATGTCGTCTGATCCTCAGTGTGAAGCTGCGTCAGTGCTGGTCACCACCCACGTCTGGCATCCAGACCGTCCCAGGACCGTCCTCTCTGCTGCCTCTGACGGGTCTGTGCACGTGTGGGACTGGGTCCACAAAGCACCTGGCAGCTGTTGACATTTGTAGAACTCGATGTTAACCAGGAAGCAGCCTTGGACCAATGCTGAAGTGTTGTGAGGAGGCATGTTAACATTACAACATTTTCCACTGACATTTTATTGTATGGCAATTTTGTCGGCCTGTGTAATATGTAAGGAAAAACCTCCCTGATGGTCAATAACAATGACAAACAGACGTTAACAGAATGGTTGTTAAATATGCATTTCCTGTAACTGCAGTAGACCTACTATGTTTGTAGATAAGATGAACATGGATTTGTACTATTATTTTCTGTAGGAAAGCTTCATTGTGAATTTGTATTTTTTAAATATTCGATCATAAAAGGTCTGGGTTTAACAAGCTCTTTGCGTACATTGTATGATCTGTATATGGAGAAACTTTGGAAAGTGGACATATCCTCTGTTGTCTGAACTAGACAGGAGTTGTTGTTGACTTGACTTTGTAGACAGACTGCAAACTGCACAGCTGCAACAGAGATGTTTGCTTTATCTGCATTGAAAATGCACTGCACATGCCTTTCATATAAACATAATTAACAGTGTTTTTGTGATGCATGAATTCTCAAAGCTTCATGTGTTTATGTTTGCATTGTCTAGGATGCAGGTAAGAACAGGAATGTGGAGGTAGTTGAAGGTGAGTTTATTTCATTGCAGCATAATAAGACAAGACAGTTGCAAGCAAATGAAGTATAACATGTATTATTAATTACACATATAAGTGATAACTTAGCCAAGCAAAAAGGCCAAGTAGTTCAGAGTGGTTCTACTCAACAGTAATACTGTTGTCAGGTAGAAAACAACCAACTACAGTAACAACAACATAAATGATCATAAGCAGAATTTTACAAAGTAATACAATATAAAAATAAAAAAACAGTGCTTTAAGTGATAAAGGTGCAAAGGCTAGTTAGTATTCAGGGTTAAAAGTGCTTCTAGTCAGAGATGGCGTGAAGGACGAGGGAGGATCCTGCAGTCTGACATGTTACAGAAGATCAATGCTCAGAAACTCAAATAAAGCCGATCTGTTCATCAACAAGAGACAACATCATAATAAGTAGGTGCTGGTTCTCTTCACTGTCCTGCTGGCCAGTATGAGTGATTTAAATCTGGTGTGAGAAGGCAGGCACCATGATTAGAAATTAGGTTTAGAAACTAATGGAATAATAAAGGAGAAACTGCAGTTTCAATGGACCACTCAAAACATTGTCATTACATTACAGCATGCATTGCAGGTCATACGGCCAGCCACTCCATAGATCACGACACAGATTATAGAACACAATTGCTTTTCTAAAAAATAAATTACATGAGACCTCAGACCTTTTTACAAAAAAACGACTTTTGTATAAATGATGTTCTTTATCATCTTCTGATCTCTTCACTTAAAAAAATGACAAGCAGAGGCATACAGACAGAGCATGTTGTGTGTGTCTGTACCTAGAAAAACAGATTAACATAGGCTGCCTTTCTTTTCTGTCTTATCAGCGGTTTGCATGACATCACTGAGGGTAAAAGACACAAAGGCGATCTGTTCCAGCTCACTCTTCTCTCCACACTCCATCAGGCAGCCAAAGTGTTCCATGTCCTCACTGTAGGCCAGGTCTGAGTAGCCACTGGGGCCATGGTGGATGATCCAGGGGCGGTCCCACCCAGAAGAGTGGAGGGGGGAACGATTCAAATACACCCCCAAGTCTTTCCTGCAAGACTTATTGGTCGGGTGAGTAAAGAGCAGGCAAGTCTGGGTGTCTGGGGACAGCAGTGATGTAGGACCGCCCATGCTCTCTTCTTGGTCACACGGTACAAATTCAGGAGCAGGGAAGCCAATCACACTCCCTTGGCAACCGCGCCGTGGTTCGACTAGCTTGGGAGCCAGCCGGGGCTTGTCGAAATAAACTCCGCTGCTTTCGCTCAGAGCCTCGACTCTGTACCCTCTGGTGTTCCGAGCGTTGCAGTAGAGGTGACTTCTGCCCTCGTGGTCGATGATCTCGGCCATTTCACATTCGCACGACTTTCTCTGAAGCATCTTTCCCATCTGCCACGTCTGGCCGAAGTCATCGCTGTACAGCGAGAGGGCCCGCGGCTGCACGGTGAAGGGGAAGGGGAAGGAAAAGTACCTGCAGTGGATGTAGTAGGCGTAGGCGGGGACGATCAGTCTCCCGTTCTCCATCTGAATGCCGTGACCCGGCCCGACGGCGAACGTCGCCCACCTTTTGACATTTTTGCCGATCACACTCTCCGTCAAGTCCTTCACGTGGCTCCAGCTCTGGCCGTCGTCACCGCTGGTGATGTAACACAGACGGGCCTTGTTTCTACCCGTGACGATCTGGTGATGTTCCGTGGCGTTGCTCTCCACGCAGATGAAGAACAGGAAGAGAGTCTTGGTGTTCTTCTCATATACCGGGCAGGGGTTCATGGTGCGATGGTCTGGTAAACATGCCGATGACAGCTCCTGAGATAGTGACCACTGAGAGAGAGAGAGAGAGAGAGAGAAAAAAGAAAGTATGATAGGCCATTTTTGGTAAGCAAGCAGAATATATATGTTTGGTCTGTCAACACAATGAAACAGATCTGTCAACACAACAGTCTAATGGCATTCGAGTGTGAATAAGAGGATCACCTGAATGGATCCGTTTTGAAGTGTCCCTCTCCTCAGAACTATGATTTTGGCGTCGCTGTCAGAGGGAGAACTGCGCTTCTCTGCAAAGGCGAGGAAGGTGTGAGTGTCTCTGGAGTAGAGGAGGGCTGGGATCCTGTATGTCACCCCCGTCTGCTCCTCCTGCTGGAACACAGTGGTCTTCTGAGGTTGTTTCTCCTTTCCACTCTTCGATGGTGTGTTGCCCATTGCTGAACTGGGGTTCCTATAGACAGGATCATTTCACAACATTTAAATACATGACTCAATGCTTCTGTTCTGGTCTGATGTCTAGCCTATCACATGAAAACACTGTTTATATATCGTGACGTTAGAATTATAAGGTTCTATCTCCATTTTTGTCAAAATTTAGTTTTTTACATAATCTGACCCATTAGGTGTTTATTAATGCCTGTGTGGTGTTATTTTAAAAAAAATTCGAGTTAGTAATTCATAAAATACAAAGGTTCCATCTCACAAAACATAATGGAATGTAAAAACTTTGAGGCTCAATATCTCTGAACTGCCCTAAACGGAGATCATCATAGAACCTTATCATTCTAAACGGAGATAGAACCTTATCATTCTAAACGGAGATAGAACCTTATCATTCTAAACGGAGATAGAACCTTATCATTCTAAACGGAGATAGAACCTTTTCATTCTAAACGGAGATAGAACCTTATCATTCTAAACTGAGATAGAACCTTATCATTCTAAACGGAGATAGAACCTTATCATTCTAACGTCACGATTTGGGGGTGAAAACATCATTTCGCATTTAACGAAAGATGACGTTTTAAGTCACCGTAGTAGCAAGCAAAGCAGGGCGAGGTACTGTAACTGTACTTACGAGAGCAGCTTTACACACGTGGTGATTTATGATCCAGTCAGAATATTAATAATCACATTATGAGCCACCACTACTTCACATTAGATGTTTGTTATTGTCTTCGCTAAATTGGAAACGCGTGACGTCACGTGAGGCAGAGGACTCGTTCGTTGGTTCGTCTGTTGTATCTGACGTCACGTGGCAGTAAAACATCTCTACCGCCACCAGCTGGACAGGAGGGGGAAGTGCTTCCGTAGTGTCTATGGCTGCGTTCGGAATGGCATACTAGCATACTACTCATACTAGATATGACGTAGATTTTGAGTATGCAGTGCGTTCACACGGTAGATGATGTGAAATTTGAGTATGCAAGAAATGTATACTAGATTTTCGGTCGGCTGGTATTGGCATACTTATTATTAATTTAGTAGGCAGTATGCAGTATATACTCATTGAGTATGCTAGTATGCAGTATGCTAGTATGCCATTTCGAACACAGCCTATGTGTTGCTAGGATACCGCGTCCTTGCTCTCACAGTAGGGGGACAACAAAGTGTTTCTCTGATGCAGCCAGGGACATTAAACTTATGAAAGTTGTCTTATTCTTCGCTGAGGGAATCACAGGCCGTCTCGTTAACCTTAGCTGCCTGTAACAGTAGTAAGTGATGACTGCAGCCGGGCCATACAAGTTAGATGTTGGAGACAGCTGCTGTTCTAATGGGTTTCCCATCAGATCATTCTTCTATCTCAGAAAAGAAGGTAATAATAATAATAACTTTTATTTAGCCTAATAAACTCGTTCTGTCGAAGCTAATACTAGGTATAAGCTAAGCATTGTGATTATATTTTATTTAATTTTATTAATAAATAAAACATGTGGGAGGGCATTGCATTTGCTCTCTGGCTTACTGTCACTTGCAGGCTGCTGTGTTATATCCTACTTGTCTTCTCGTCCCCTGAGGTGCTGGTCACTGGCTTGTGGCTCATAGAAATGAAGTGGAACAGAAGTATAGAAGTGGAACTAGGAAACCAGAGGGACACAGTTTTGTCTCCAAATCAATTGCGTCAGAGTGCACCAAAGTGGGAGAATATGGAACATCACATTCTCCTGCCAATACATTGGATGGACACTTGCTGGTAAAGTCATTTGTTGTGAAATCAATGAAACAATGCTGAGCACAAAGTGAACAGTTCCCAGTCTTTAGTTTTAAACATCAGGTTCAAAGCATTGCACCACACAGTGTAACTAACGTGATTGTTGCCTTGCAGATGACATTGCATTGTGTGGACAAGCCCTCTGACTTATGCTCCGTTGACATCAGTGAGCAGAGACTGAATGCTGTAAGAATTACATCTTAAAATGTTCTTAGAGAGATTAATTAAATTGGATGTAGATGCACCCGAAAGCTTGAACAAATTATTTCCCATAACATTCAATGATGTGTTACACTTGACATACTGTGTCTTCAAATTAGGTATTGCACAGTGTTATGTTGCCTTAAACATTCAGCGTCATGTTAATGTAGTCATACAACATTTTGAAATGGTATCTAGAGCAATTATGCACTAGAGGTTTTGACAAAGTGAATACATCACACTTAAGTGGCCTCCCTGCCATACAACTTTTAAAAGGCTTGATGACTGCACCTATAAGGTGCCATGAATGTCAAGCAACCCTTAGTGATCACTCCAGTGAGTCTCCTTCCTCTCTTCAACAGGTCAAGACAGAAGATTTAGTGGATTTTGAGAATGTTGCTTACGTCAACGCATCCGACAACTCTCTCACCATAGGTGCTATGCTGTATTAAGTTGTAGGTCTAATATCCCCCCCCCCAAATGATTTGGTCTAACATCCAAAGATCAGAACTATCCCTTTAACATTTAATGTCAGTTTGTTATAATACAGTATATTTAATACGTTTCATTACTTGTACCAGAGCCTTTCAGAAACTTCTTCAACTTAAGGGAGCTGGAGCTGTCCTTGAATGGCCTCTGTAACATCACACTCACTGCTGAGGACTTCCCACATCTGGAGGTAAAATGATAATAATAATAATAATTTGTATAGCGCTTATTTGTATAGCGCTTTTCCTGCAAACGTTGCAGCTCAAAGTGCTTTAATCATTATATAATCATAATTTAATTATTTTGTCATTTAAATGCAATATTAAAAGGATGGGTTTTTATAATCTTAATTTAATTATTTAGTCATTTAAAGGCACTATTTAAATATTAAAAGATGGGTTTTATGACCCCATTGGCTCTACAATACCTTTCACTCTCATGATCAACATGGTATTGCTATATGGGCTATTGAAAATTATAGCCTAATTTATGCTTGTGCAACACATTTGACCTACATGTTGATATTCTGGGATGTTGTATGCAAATAGCTGAAATGCCATATCAATGTAAAATGTTGCATTGATTGGAATTGAGAGTCTTACCTTAAACTCTGCCAACAAACATGTTTTACATTAATCCATCTTGTGTGGTATTAAATGAACTAATAGATTATTCATTTATAATATGGTACTGGTCACATGAATCCGTGCCTTATGTTCCCCATGCGACACAGGTGTTGGATCTGTCCTACAACAACCTTTCTGGTGATGACGTCATGTCCCTCGGTCTGCTGCCCTCTCTGAAAGTCCTTCACCTCACTGGAAATCATCTTCAGTCTCTCCCCCCCAACCTGACTGCCCCACACCAGAGCCCCTCGCAGCTGTGAGTTAACATTATGCTGACTTCAGACCTGGATCGAAATACTTCAAATTTCGCCCAAATTTCACCCATTTCATCCAGTCACCCAGTCCATCCAGTCATTCGTCAACAAACCTTCCCACACCACAGGGCTTAATCATAACATGTAACGAGTGACTTTCTGGCGACATGAAACTTGATATCATGATGATAATATAGATTATTCTTTTGGATAGGGCGATGGATCATGGCATGCGGTTTCAATCTCTTGAAATGTTAATGCTAGATGACAATAAACTCTCCTCTGAGGTCTTCAGCAGTCTTGCCAACCTGAAAAGGTCAGTAACAGTGCCTGTATGCTATCATCTATGTCCACATTCATTAGAACAACACCTTACAATTTTTCACTGTGCATTTATGGAGTATATATTCAACAACTGTCATCACAATTTTCAATTTTAGGCTACAGCATTTAAACCTGCAGCAGAACTATATCTCAGAGGTACCGTGCATGCAACAGAGGGGATTGCTGCATCAGCAATGGGAACAGGACACTGGGAATTACTCCCATAGTCAGGGGTTAGCGACAAAAGATGTTACTGATTGGATGATTGGTTGGTATATTAAAACTTTCCAAAATGTTGAAGCTGCTATAAGACCCACTTTTTCCAATATTAATCTGCTGTTATGTTTTTAAAATATCATTGTTCTGTCTTTCCCAGATGATGACAGATATGAACATATCAAGAACAGCTCAGAGGTACAGTTTTTTATTTAATTTTTTAATTTTATAATTCTTATCCATCCCTGCTCTAAATAACATCAACATTTTTGGTGCTATTTCTCCTGCATTTTCCCTCTCATAGGATTACAGAGAGTACAGAGAGGAACTGTCCGGTTGGCCATTACCAGAGCTTCACTTCCTCAATCTGGCTGACAACCAGGTCTGTATACTGTCTGCCTTAGAGAGGTCTGAGATGAGTTAATGGAGTCACATTATTGGACTTGTGTCTCATGATTTGGTTTAGATTGTTGCGGAAGAAGCACTGTTGGCTGCGGCTGTGTTCCCTAGGCTCTCTGAGATTGTAATTCACTCCAACCCGCTGACGACTCAGAGAAGTGGTATGTTTGGTCTCTTCAAAAGTGTTAAAAAAAGATATAAACGTTTTTTTTATCACATATGCAGCTACAGAATAGTTACATACAGTAGTATTTGAGCTTGTTATGATATTGCATTCAAATGTGTCATCCATTTAAAAACACTCTTGTCAACTCTAACCATAACCATATCTAAATGCAGGTGACCCCCCTTTGCTGACCTACTTCCTGCAGGAAAAGTTGGGTATTAAGATACGGCGCAAGAAAACATCAATAGTTGTGAAGCCCCCTCTGATATTATCTGTCGATTTCTCAAAACGAAAAGTTGAGATTTTTTTTTAAATCTACATATCCCACATAGCCTTCTGCATTCTGTCATGTTTGTCCTGCATATTTGACTGCACATCCATGTTTTCATTTGGATATTCAATCTAAATGACTATTTGAATCTTTCTTCATTCTTGTTCTTGATCATGAAACTTGAACACTGATTTTTTTTCTATTGTTTTAGGTCAAAACAAAAATTCCAAAGGTACCAAAGTTGCCTTTATTACCAGCAGCTCCTGGTAGTTGTTCCTATGATGACAATGGTTCTCTAGAGGAGGAACATGCTGAAGATCTCTGCCAGAGAGACAGCGTGGGCCAGAGGCCTCTCTCACAGGACAGCAGGTCAACAGAATGGTCCGGCTGCTCCTCCAAAACCAAGGCTGGGGAAAATGAAGAAGCATCCATAGCAACTGCTCATACATTTAAGGCAACGGATGGTGTGAAAGAATCACAACATGATACACACCAACATGGGGAGGCATTCTTTGTGACCCAGGTACATTTGCATAGCACTGATCATGTTATTCAGAAATATGACTATGCATATCACCAGCTACTGTTGTGATATTAGTGTAACCTGGTGGTTTACTGTTATTATCACCAGCTACTGTTGTGATATTAGTGTTTAGTGTTTTAACGGTTTACTGTTATTATCAGGTGGAAGATGTAGATGAATCTGAATATCATCTGCAATCTGACAAGATAGAAGAACTCAGAGACGTGGCAATAAAAGAGTCAAATGAAAATCCTGGAAAACTGAAAGGCTATGAATTGCTATTGGATGCAAAACCAGATCCTGACATGGTGGAGCCTGTTGGTGTGGACCCACTTACTGTGTACCTTTATGAAATGTCGGAGTTTAATTGTCGGATATATCACATTCTCTGCAATGTAGTTGCTTCACCATTTAATATGATGTTATGTCATGTCGTGTGTCACAGGAATTCAACAAACTGTCAGGATGTTGGAACAAACACTCAAGAACCTACTTGTCTACCGAGATTCCAAACCTAAACTTGATTGCCTTCAGAAACCATACAAAGAGAAGGAGAAAAAGGTGAGCTATTAAGTTTGAACGCTACACAAAACACTGCAGATAGATAGATATACTTTTATTGTTATCCCAGAGGGGGTAATTGACATCCAAATAGCAATGTCATGTACTGTAAATAATCTGTCGTACAGTAAAAACACTACAACTTTTAATTGACAGATTGGGAAACTACCCTCTCAGAGACCAAGAAAGCAGAGAGGAGAAAGACTTGACGACATCCTTAACCAGATAAAAGAGAGGAAGACCATCAGCGAAGTGCCCCTGAGTACGAACGCCCTGTTATAACCCTGAATAAGAACGTCAAGTGACGTCATGTGTGTTTAATGACCATGTGATCCTGTTTTTATAGAGAACATTCTGGAGGGCCAGACTGTCGACAAGGAGGAATATGAAGAGGTTTTGGCTTTGCTAAAGGACATGAAGAAGAATCGCAAGGGGGTTCACATGAAGTTCCTGGAACAAGCAACACGTATTGAGTGTGAGCGGACCACCAGCCAGACATAGAGATTCGACAATGATGTTACCGTACATCAACTTACTAAATAATAAAACAAATGATCCATCTAAGTATGTATTCGTGTTCAGTTCTGTTCTTCATTATGCCTTGGCTGGGAAATGCTGCACCAGACTGTTGACAGCACTAGATTTTTGGAATTCAAAGTAAATCCATGTTCAAGTATAATTTATTGTTACAACATGAATTTGTACCAGACCAGGGTTGCCAAGTTTCACCAAAAGTTTGGAGTGAGATTTTTTGGCGGTGGAGCGACCCAAAACTGTGCACGTTTTGGCAGCGGCGGCCCCTCTCTCCCACCCAATTATTTGTGCTAGTTTCCTGCAATTTTACATGTTGTTCATAATAAACCAGCACAAGAAATGAAAATAATAAATAATAAATAATAACATTTTATAAAACAAGAAAAAAATTCGGACAATATATCATATTTATGAAATCTTAATAAACAGTAGCCTACAGACTCTAAAATATTTCACTAACGATAGGTGTGATGTAGTTTATTCGCTTACTATAGACACATGTACTTATTGTAAGTCGCTTTGGATAAAAGCGTCTGCTAAATGACTCAAATGTAATATAATGATCTATGACGTCAGTGGCGGAGCTGTTCTGCGCAGCAGACTGCGAGCGCTTGACGCTTGTGAACGCGTCTCTCTAAAACACGTGACAAGAACAGGAAGTAAATAAAGCGTTGGGCAGTGCGTGTGTTCCCGCCGAATTATACAATCATAAGCGACGTGTGAAGTTTGTTATCTTCCAAACTCCTGATCCGAATGACACCATGGATGAGCTTTATCTGGATAACATCGATGAATATGTCAACGACCATAACAAAATAGTAAGTCAAGCCAAATCATCAACCTGGGCTTAACAGAAACCAATACTAAGCTAGTGATCTAGCCACAACACAGTCAGATTATGATAGCTAAGCATCTGAACTGTACAATGTTACAACCTGATCATCTGAACTGTACAATGTTACAACCTGATCATCTGAACTGTACAATGTTACAACCTGATCATCTGAACTGTACAATGTTACAACCTGATCATCTGAACTGTACAATGTTACAACCTGATCATCTGAACTGTACAATGTTACAACCTGATCATCTGAACTGTACAATGTTACAACCTGATCATCTGAACTGTACAATGTTACAACCTGATCATCTGGGATGGCAACATGAACTTCACTGGGCCTCTTATGTGCATTAACCCACAGGTGACCTACAAATGGCTGAGCCTGACCCTGGGGGTCCATGTCAACCTGGCCAAACAGTGAGTGTCCAAGTCCATCTGTCTATCCTCTTACTGCCTGAACCTAAGTGAGAGATCTGCTGCTCAGCATCGTTACACTCAGCCTGCCTCTACCTTGACCAACTCCTCTTAGACATGGCTGTGACATTTCTTGTTAAACAAAAAGCCCAGATGGTGTCAAATTATTGATAAGCTGGCTGCTGCAGATCTCTCATAGTGAGGTAGACGATTCATTGGGTGTTTATTAATGCCTGTGTGGTGTTATTTTTTAAATGTTTACATTTTTGAGTTAGTAATTCATCAAATACAAAGGAAAGGTTCCATCTCACAAAACATAATGGAATGTAAAAACTTTGACGCTCAATATCTCTGAACTGCCCTAAACGGAGATAGAACCTTCTCATTCTAAACGGAGATAGAACCTTCTCATTCTAAACGGAGATAGAACCTTATCATTCTAAACGGAGATAGAACCTTATCATTCTAAGCGGAGATAGAACCTTATCATTCTAAACGGAGATAGAACCTTATCATTCTAAACGGAGATAGAACCTTATCATTCTAAGCGGAGATAGAACCTTATCATTCTAAACGGAGATAGAACCTTATCATTCTAAGCGGAGATAGAACCTTATCATTCTAAACGGAGATAGAACCTTATCATTCTAAACGGAGATAGAACCTTCTCATTCTAAACGGAGATAGAACCTTATCATTCTAAACGGAGATAGAACCTTATCATTCTAAGCGGAGATAGAACCTTATCATTCTAAACGGAGATAGAACCTTATCATCCTAAACGGAGATAGAACCTTATCATTCTAAACGGAGATAGAACCTTCTCATTCTAAACGGAGATAGAACCTTATCATTCTAAACTCACGAACTGCTGTCAAGTTTCAAGTTTGTTGTTAAGTCACATTACACAAGTGTAACATATAAGGGTAAACATATCTATGATGATGAGTTTTGCTACTGTTGGACATGATAAACAGTGTTGTTCCATCGTCATGACCTGTGTGTTTCAGGATGCTCTACCACTACCTGGACCACAAGAGGAAGGAAAGCTCCGCTCCGCTCCATGCCACCTACCTTGTGTCTGGCAAGATGGTTGAGAACGGCCAAACGGTAGGAGGACCAGACCAAATACATGCTTGTTATGTAGCCTGTCATACGTACAGTAACTGCTCATCCTACAGTATCATGTTACCACAGCAGTGGTAAAAACAAAATGCCTACCACTATCATTTATCTTCTTTACACAGGTCCTGCATTGCTTTTTAAAGGCATATTCAGCTACAATTATTCAGCTACAATCTTGTGTTTTTTTGTATGTCTCAATGTGTTTGCTAAGGTTCTTTTGGAATGCTTCCTTTCAGAGTCACAAGGTGTCGGTGGTGCGAGAGGATCAACTGGAGGGTAGGTGGTGATCCTTCCAGCTGCATATATATTATACATGAACGTACAGTGTTTCTAATCAAGA
The DNA here is from genome assembly GCF_963989245.1 of Nansenia antarctica. NCBI lineage: Eukaryota > Metazoa > Chordata > Actinopteri > Argentiniformes > Microstomatidae > Nansenia > Nansenia antarctica. Next base: position 17,748,104 of record NC_137693.1, read on the forward strand.
CAGTTGTGAAATGTCATGTAAATGTAACAAACAAATATGACGTGTTAGAAACAGGTCCTTGATCAAAGGTGTGGTGTGGGATGACCTGGGGACCTCTTTTGCAGATGTGAAGTCAAAGATGAGCGTGACTGTGAGCGTGCACGTGTACAGTGTTCAGAGAGCGGTGCTGAAGGACAGCGGGCCCCTCTACACGGTCGATTATGACGCTGTGAAAGAGAATCTAAAGAACTGCAGCAAGTATGTCCTCTAGTGATTGTACATCGATCACATGTTAATCTGACACAGTGTAATGATTGTATCGCTTTTAAAGAAGTGTTAGAATCCGTGACTGAGTAGTAACACATTTGGAAAATGAGGTTCTTATTGAAATATCAGTATTTTATCTGAAATAATCAACACATGGGTGAGTTGTTTGGGCTCTGTCTGTTGACAGGTTCAGTGCAATCCGATGTGCCGATGCAGTCCCCGTAGCAGCAGAGGTGCAGCGGGCCCTGCCACCTGAGACTGAGCATGCCAAATCTGGCATTAATGCCCAACCCAGTCTGCCCTCCAAACCTGCCTCCAAACAGCCCAAAGGCATCATGGGAATGTTTGCCAACAAGAATGCCTCCAAGAATCAAGAGTCAGGCAAAGAGATTAAGTTGGAGCAGAAGGAGGATGCACCTGTGGTATGTGTTTGTGTTCATAGTGTGGTTAGTGTTTATTTGCACACATGCTCTGCCAATGACATTTAATTCAGCTCATTTTCTCCAAATTTCTCAAAATTGCTTGCGTCATTGGTGCGTCATTGCTTTTGTATATCAGTTACTGGCGTTACCTCTTATTACCTCTTCTTTGATATTGTAGGTTGTTGAGAAAGTAAGACACAACGCCATGAGTAACTTCTTTGGGAAACAAGCAGCAAGTGAGTATTTTAACAATTACAGTGTCCGCCACAACCATTGGAACCCTTGTTAAACATTAGTAAAAAGGGTTATTAAAAAAAATCCTCTTTTGGTGAATTTGTTTAATGTCACACTGGGAAAAAAGAGAAACACCCAACCTTTAATGTCAGTAAATGTATTCTGAGAAAAAAAGAAATCAAGAAATTATTATTTCAAACCATGTGTGCCACAATTATTGGCACCCCTAGCAGTTCTTATGAACAAAATGTAACTGAAGCATTTTGTAACTGAAGCATTTTTTTCCATTCCACTGTTTCACTGGGGTATAAATGAGGTGACAGAGGCCATATTCCCATAGGGTGTGTTTGAAATGGCATAACGTACTATTCATACTAACATACTATTCATACTACGGTTAGGGCTGCACGATTTGGGGGAAAAATCGAATTGCGATTATTTGGACAGATATCGCGATTGCGATTAATTTGCGATTATTTTTTTTAAAAATAGCAACAACAAAAAAACAAAAAAAATAAAAAAAAAGGGAGTTTTTGGAAAGTGTGGCCATATCTCCGGCTAGGAAGGTCGTATCAACGTGCAGTTTGTTTGTACGTCTTCAGGGGACTTAGAGGCTCCCTCCTCTAGCACCCCCACAGCCCGAGCTACGAGTGAAAGAACTAAACTTACATTGGGTTGCTTTAAAGTTGGGTTGCTTTAAAATCAAGCTTCAGATTAAAACATGTGATGGAGCATTACTAACCTGACTCAGGTGGTTTGTTTCACACAACCATCTAGGAAAGCTTAATTGGAAGCTGTTTGGAAAAGGGCAGGTACTTTCAAAAAATACTTGGCAGGTGATTGGATGAATATCACCTATTTTCAGAGAGCATTACCACATGATACCATCAAACTATTAACTGCTCTAATTCTAATGCAAGGATGAGAACTTAAAAGATATGAATTGTATATATGATAACCTCATCTCATCTAGACAGGTGGCTACTTTCTAAGATGATCCAGCTATTAAAATGATCATTTGGGGATACACTGTGACTATAACTGAAAGGACCACATCTAGATGACTCGGTCAACAGTCGAACTGATGAATGATAGAATGGTGGTCTCTGACTATGGAGCACAGACACACGTCACCTTGACTTAGGAATCTGTGACATACTTCAGCCCAAGGCTAGGCTAGGCTAACCTCTGCGTCTTTAAAGCCGGCTGGTATGAACGAATGGTATGAGGTTATGCATACAGGACACATTCATGTTTGACAACAGAACAGTTAACTTCCATGTATCCATAAGCCTGCTATACTATATAAACACCAACCCGCAGGTTGCTGAGACTGTCAACTCTGTGTCTGTACTTTAACGCCGGGTTAGCATGAGTAGCTAAGCTAAGCTACCGTCTCAAAGACTACAAGTTAGCTAAGCTAAGTTTAAGGCTGGACTAACAGCACCGACATGCACTTGGCTGGTACAGTTAGTATAGTGAAATTGTACACTTACCTGTCGCAATTATAACATACTAACGTTTATCATACGTCCAGTAAGCCATGTGGTGTCTAATTGTCTCCGTTACGTTAGCCCAAAGTCTCATAATAATTGGACTGACTGTCGTGGCACAACCTATGCCTGCGTTCGTAAATTCGCTCTGAGAGCGCCGGGTTCAAAGTCATAAAGAGACCAAGTAATTTGATTGGACAAGAGGCATTCCATGAGTGCTGATCAAATTTCCAAAAGAGGTTTTAATCTCAATGTGACTTCCTGGTAAAATAAAAAAAAAAAAAAAAAAAAAAAAAATCGCAGGCAAATCGCAGGCTTTATCATTTCAAATCGCGATATCGATTAATCGTGCAGCCCTAACTACGGTATGTATGACGTGTGACATTTCCAGTGTGACATTAAGCTAATTCACTATTTGGTATAAAAAACCTTTTACTCATCTTTACTTTTATTGTGCCAATAATTGTGGAGGGCACTGTGTGTATGACACATCATGGATCCTTTCTAAATATGATTGTCCTTTTAATATGCAGCACTAATGTCCACCATAGAAAAACCTGCCACAACTGTGAAGGCAGAAAGCCAGACATCGTCTACGCTGGACCAGAGACCCCCCAGCCCCCCTACACACATGGATGTCCTGGAGGAGCAGCCAGAAGAGCCTGTCGTAGCAAAAGATATTAGAAGGTGTGTGTGTGTGTGTGTGTGTGTGTGTGTGTGTGTGTCTGTGTCTGTGTCTGTGTCTGTGTCTGTGTGTGTGATTGAGTCTGTATGTGAATATGTAACCTATGTTGTGTATCATGGGTATTACATTTCTCATAAGAGGATTTTTGATTCCCACTGTGGGGGTTGTACAGTATTTGATAGTAATTGCGCCCCTAATCTAACCCTAATCCAGCAAGACCAAGACCAAGAGGCTGGAGCATTCTGATGAAGAGGAGAAGAGCGGTAGTCAGAAGAAGAAGAGGCGGAGGATAAAGAAGCCCCAGCCAGACAGCAGCGATGATGACGAGGGTGAGAGACGCTGCAGATGTCCTGCTTACTGTTCAGGCTGCTGTAGTCTCATTCACATTGGGATGCATCAACTCCTCTAAGGCTTTACGCCTTGAAATCATCACTGGGAAAATGGCCTGCAATGTCGTCTAAAATAGGAAAAACTGAAAACCTTTCGATGTTTCAGTTATTCCAGATTCCCCGAAGTTGCATGACGTGAGGGACCCGTCACCCAGTCCTGAACGTCGAGTGAAGAAAGAAGCAGTTTCATATCCACAGGTAAGATAACAAATGACACAACTTGCTCTCTTTAGCTAGGTACTAAACCTCTTTAGCTAAGTACTAAACCAATTGACATGAGTGTAAATAGTTACAAGTAGAGCATAATCAGTCTCATATTTTTATTGCGGCTCTTAAAAGTTTTCTCCATCTGTCCGCCCAGGAACATCCTCGGTCTAAGCAGAGGAAGAGGAGGCGTGTCTTGAAATCTCGTACTTTTATGGACGACGACGGATGCATGGGTAAATGTTCTGACATTACTGAATTATGTTGCGATCCAAAACAAAGTCCAATCTTTTTTTTCTTCTTCCATTTGCTAAATATATTGTTCATTTCTGTTAAATATAAAATGGTGTCTCTTCCTTACTCTTCAGTGACAGAGAAAGGTTATGAGAGTGAATCATACTCTGAAGATGACGTCCAGGCCATTAAACAACCTCCGAAGGGGTCGGTCCCTGCGAGGCCGTCAGCTGGCAAGAAAACTCACAAGAAAGCTGCCGCCGCCTCTAGTAAAACTACTAAGCAGGCTTCAATTATGGGATTCTTCCAAAAGAAATGACTGAGGACATTCTCACACTGTTGTCTTGAGCACTGAGAGGACAAGAGGACAATCAGTCTGAGAGACTAACAGCTGAAGACAGAAACGGTTGATAGTTTGTCTCAGTTCCATGTTGTCCCAGAGGAGTTGGATGCGATCACTTCAACACTGGCGGACCTCCAGCACTGTATTTTTTGTTATCACTCTTGGCTTTGTATTATGTTTCTTTACCATATACTATACATCATATTTTGTTTCCCAAAGGTGTGGTTCTCTTATCTTGCATTTCAGATTTGGTCACATTTGTGATTTATTTTGGGTGCAGACACACATGAATGAGCACTTTCACTACAAGGCTCATCATTTGAACTGCCTTTTGGAGCTTTAGTATTCACCCCCACATGTAGTTTATAGTGATCCATACATCCATACACTGTATCCTATCCACATCAGGGGGATTCCATCCGCGTCGTTAATGGTAAATCCAGGCTTATTATGATAAGTCTCGCAACACTTGTAAAAAAAAAAAAAACAGTCTTATCGATTGGTCTCATGAGACTTATCATAATAAGACCGGATTAACCATTAGTGACGTTGATGGAATACCCACCAATACCCCCCCCCCAAAAAATATTTACATTCTGATGGACTCAAATCAACTTATTGAGTAACTTGTTGAAGAAAGTTTGGGATTTGAGCTCATTTTAGGATCATAACAAAGGGGTGAATACTTCAAGACATTTCAGCTTTTCATTTTTAATGCAGCATTTCTTAAAAATATATTTTCACTTGGACATTATGGGGTATCTTGTGTAGATAGATCTGTGTCAAAAGAACAACATGTGGAAAAGGTCCATGGGGAGGTGAATACTTGCATCCAGTTACAGTTTTCCGTTAACAGTTTCTCAGTGGTGCCTCTTCTCTGACTGAAAATATGATATCAAAATGTATTATTTTTGTTTGCTAGAAAATAAACATGAATGTTAAATCACATGTTCTCTACAGTATATTTAAACCAAGTTGAATATGTATTTGCTGTCTGTTCAAAAACGGAATACAGTTGTGGCACAGGTGTACCCTGAAGTAACTGTCTATCCTCCTCTGGGTTTTACATGACATCCCTCTGGCAGAGTGATTATTAGCTTGCTGTCTAACGCTAGTATGATTGATACTATAAGTGATTGATACGAAATAAGTTTGCCATTGGCAAGACAGCCCATATCTGGAAACACACTTTGGAATCAAAATGAAATGTCTATGATCCAGTGCCACACATGTGATATTGATTGTTGTATAAATAGTTCCCTCCTACCAGTAAGAGTAAAAATCTTCTAGAGTTTCAATCAAATCAAAGATGTCCACATGTGTCTGTGGTCTCAGTTAGATGAATTGCCTATCAAGGCATGTTCACTCAGCATACTTACACTTGTGAGGATTTTGCTTACATTTGATTTCTTACAAATCAGCCCTTAAAACACATCTGTTCACCAAGGCCTTTGGCCCCTAGTCAATGTTTCAGTTTTGCTTTGGTAGGTTTTCTGTTTTGTCTGTCTGATCATTTCCCTTAGAATTGTAAAGCATCCTTAGGTTTTTTGAAAGGCGCTATAGAAATTAAAGTTATTATTATTATTATTATTATTATTATTATTACAATGAAGATCATTCACTACACAGGCTTGGTTCATCTCCTTGACTCTGCAGCTTCCTGTGTAACCTGCGTGCAGAGACCGTGGCTAATGTGCTAAACTGGATTGGAACCTGTAGCCTGCCTGCTGCAATACTATGTTAATGTACCCAGGTTGAGATAAACTCACTCCTCAAGTTCAAATACCCCCAGCCGTGGTGTAGAATAGCCGTGGTGGAGAATAGCTAGCTGTTAGCTGTTAGATATTGTAGCTGGTTAACTTTGGGTATTTGAGTAGACGGTCACGTGTGCCAGAGGTCTGAAGTTGGAGCGAGTTACTGTCTGCAACAACCTGATGTCTGTTTCATTAGCTCACTGATCAACAACATATCAGCCTAGGACCCTTACAGGGTCACAGACAAGGACCCTTACAGGGTCACAGACAAGGACCCTCACAGGGTCACAGACAAGGACCCTTACAGGGTCACAGACAAGGACCCTTATAGGGTCACAGACAAGGACCCTTACAGGGACACAGACAAGGACCCTCACAGGGACACAGACAAGGACCCTCATCAACACATGCAGAGGAGAAACGGGCCTTGATGGTCAAAACTGAAGCATGGTTCGTTCCATCTTCATGACTCGACCTTGCAATGAGGGATCATGATACACAGCTTCCAGGTTTCTCTTCATAGGTGAGTGTGTAAAGGTGAGTGTGTAAAGGTGAGTGTGTAAAGCAGGACCTGGTTGGGGGTTGGGATTGGTACACACAACCACAGGCACCTGGATAGTAATCTTACAATAAAGGGAAAGAGGTTGTATTGTATAAAGAGGTTGTATTTGTATAAAGAGGTTGTATTTGTATAAAGAGGTTGTATTTGTATAAAGAGGTTGTATTTGTATAAAGAGGTTGTATTGAATAAAGAGGTTGTATTTGTATAAAGAGGTTGTATTGTATAAAGAGGTTGTATTTGTATAAAGAGGTTGTATTTGTATAAAGAGGTTGTATTTGTATAAAGAGGTTGTATTTGTATAAAGAGGTTGTATTGAATAAAGAGGTTGTATTTGTATAAAGAGGTTGTATTTGTATAAAGAGGTTGTATTTGTATAAAGAGGTTGTACTTGTATTGTATAAAGAGGTTGTATTTGTATAAAGAGGTTGTATTTGTATAAAGAGGTTGTATTGTATAAAGAGGTTGTATTTGTATAAAGAGGTTGTATTTGTATAAAGAGGTTGTATTTGTATTGAATAAAGAGGTTGTACTTGTATTGTATAAAGAGGTTGTATTTGTATAAAGAGGTTGTACTTGTATTGTATAAAGAGGTTGTATTTGTATAAAGAGGTTGTATTGTATAAAGAGGTTGTATTGTATAAAGAGGTTGTATTGTATAAAGAGGTTGTATTTGTATAAAGAGGTTGTATTGTATAAAGAGGTTGTATTGTATAAAGAGGTTGTATTGTATAAAGAGGTTGTATTGTATAAAGAGGTTGTATTGTATAAAGAGGTTGTATTGTATAAAGAGGTTGTATTGTATAAAGAGGTTGTATTGTATAAAGAGGTTGTATTGTATAAAGAGGTTGTATTGTATAAAGAGGTTGTATTGTATAAAGAGGTTGTATTGTATAAAGAGGTTGTATTGTATAAAGAGGTTGTATTGTATAAAGAGGTTGTATTGTATAAAGAGGTTGTATTGTATAAAGAGGTTGTATTTGTATAAAGAGGTTGTATTGTATAAAGAGGTTGTATTGTATAAAGAGGTTGTATTGTATAAAGAGGTTGTATTGTATAAAGAGGTTGTATTGTATAAAGAGGTTGTATTGTATAAAGAGGTTGTATTTGTATAAAGAGGTTGTATTGTATAAAGAGGTTGTATTGTATAATGAGGTTGTATTTGTATAAAGAGGTTGTATTGTATAAAGAGGTTGTATTGTATAAAGAGGTTGTATTTGTATAAAGAGGTTGTATTTGTATAAAGAGGTTGTATTTGTATAAAGAGGTTGTGTTGTATAAAGAGGTTGTAATGAAATTGCGTTTCCTGGTGCATAACAATCAACCATCCACAAAATCGTGAACCTGTATTCCGAGAGAAAACATGATATACTACATGCCACTGTACAGTCACCTGCTGTTTCTCCTAGCCTTTTTATCCAAATACATAATAATAATAACTTGGATTTATATAGCGCCTTTCATAAAAACCAAGGACGCCCCTAGTCACTGCAGGAAATGGTCAGACAGACAAAACAGAAAACAAACAAAACAAAACAGAAACAGTGACTAGGGGCCAAAGGCCTTGGTGAACAGATGGGTTTTGAGGGCTGATTTGAAGATGTCCAGGGTGGGGGCGTTTTCGGATCACTATGGGGAGGGAGTTCCAGAGGGTAGGTGCGGCCACACTGAAGGCTCTGTCCCCAAAGGTCCGTAGGTTGGTGCGGGGGGTGGACAGCAGGCCCATGTCTGAGACATGAACATGAAAAATAAGCTAACCAAACCAGGAAATAAAGAACCTAATATTTACGCAACAATAAAACGGATGAGGGATAACAAATGGTTTATCGTATTGAAATTAAAACATTATCCCAATCAAATCCCTTAGAGCAGGTACTTCCAAACTGTTACCATGCCTCCGGTGTGTATTCAAACAGAGCCGTGTCATCTCAAACCCCCAAGTATTCACTTCTCTCCACAGTTTGGTTTCTCTGTTTCTCCATTCCCTGTTATTTCCCTCTCCTTGATTTCATGCTTCTGCCCACCGTACGATTCCAATTATATTCCTCTAGCACGGCTACACAGATGTGGAATGCACTTTCCAGCCCAGGTGGAATAAATCAATAGGCATTTAAGAAAATATATCAAGTGATTCTACAATATTAAATTCAAAGAAGCCTTGGGCAGTCTCTTTCTTTCCAGTCTGTGAATGCGTCAAACTAAGTGTCTGTGGTTAGGAAGGGTCCTGCATTCTACAGTTGTATCTCTTCCAAGCAGAAATGCATGATTGGTTGCTTACTGTTTGAAATGCCCCAATGATTAAAAATCACTTGCAAATGATAAAGATGTTAACTTGTGGTATAAAGATTTAAATCAATTCTGTTATAACTAGTTGTAATCCTATGATGTGGGGAGCTCTTGGTTGTGTTTTTGTGTAAATTGTTTTGGATTATATTGAAGTTCATCCTAGAACCATAGTGTCAACCATAAGTATGAAGTTATTTTGAGGTAAAGTATGCTCTAACAGACACATAAGCACATACTATGTCATTATGTCTCTCCATTTTGCTGCAATAGGCTAAATAGAAAATTACCACTGACACAAAAATAACAAATAATAGTTATACATATGAAACACATATAAACACTTGAGAGAACTTTGTTTTCCCTCTGATTAATCTCAACAAACACCATCAAAAGCAAACGACTTGAACATTCAGTCACAAGACCCCTTCTCTCTTAATGTTGTACTTTTCTCTTAAAAAGAGAATTATTAATTGGAAACAGATTGTTTCCCTGATGCGAATATGATTTGGTGATTTAATAGAATCTGTCGAGACAGAACCCTAACCCTAACTCTGTTAGAAAAACAAAACAAAGAAAAGAAAATACAGGGAAGACATTGATGTTGAGGCTTCAGGAATGTCTATGTACAGTATATGTACTTCAGGCAGGCAGCTATTTAGTGTGTTTGTGTGCGTCCATATCTCCACATCTGTAGCAATTGCCACAATCAAGTCTGAGAGAAGTTTGGATACAAATGTTTTGGATAAATTGAGGCCGAGCAGCTCTGGGAGAGTGTTCCTGTGGAGCCTGAAACATGTTTGTACAGAAACCAGCCTGATTGCTTCACCAACACTCCTCATTAATCAACCTCATTAATCAACGTGCCAAATGAGATCATTGAATATTGGTCCCATTCCTCATTCCTTTTGATGCACGGTTATACTGTGTTATACAGTCACAGTTATACTCAGACGGACACTGCAACACACTTCTCATGTAACTCCTAGGGAGATATCGGCTGGTTCTGACAGAGTTCAGAATGAAGACCTTTGACACTGAAATCATAACAATGAAGTTGGAGTTTTTATTTTTTAAAGTGATTATTTCAGTGGTTAACAAAAGATCTCGCTCTGTAAAATACAGTATCTCAATCACCCCTCTATTACAAACATGTGTTAGAAATGTTGACGTTTTAACAGTGGGGCTCAGAAAAACGGGTCTAAGGACTGAAGTGTTTATGACATGAAGCCCAGTATTGTCCGTATTTTCTTGGCACGGCTCTGATCATCAGCTAAAATGATGGGGGCCAACTTAATTAACGAGAGGGGAAGGGTGTAAAAAACAGAGCCCTTAATAGATTTCGGAAGTATTTTCATGAAGCATAAACTCAGGGGTTCTCTCGAACACCTTAATCAGCTACAAAAGCAAACACATCTATCAGACTAAATTAACTTAACACAATTTGGCTCCCTTTGAATCAAAAGGCTGCCTGATTGATTTTCAATGCTTCAGTTCCTCACAGACACAGTATCTGTGAGGCACCATATGGTGTAGCAGCTCAGTGGCTGTGAGATTTTAGACATTTATTTGGTTTGCACACCTCCACTGTAGTAGGCTAACAGCAGAAAACAACTTGCTGTAGCCAGTTATCCACAGTAAGTGGCCCCATTTCACATCATAACAAACACGGGTTCGTGTGTTGCTATCTGGCAGCATTCAAGTATGCAGGGCTGTTGGATTGCTCTGAGCTTCTCACTAAAGTTTGGACACACTCTTCGTGAAAAAAGCCCAGCCATTAGGATAAGAAGAAACACAAAGATATAATGATATAACCGCAATATGCACAGAATATAGTCTTACTCCGATTCCAACCTTTCATCTATTTGAGAATGCCATGCCCTGACATATTCTGTAACAACGGGCAGCAGGGTTGAGTAGACAGGTTCCTACGGAGAGCTGACCCACTACCTGATTTATACCCACTGACTGCCCCCAGCTGTTACAATGGCCAGAGCCAAGACTAAGCATGCATAGCTGAATTGGCCAAATGCTACTTAGAGGGAATTTGAAACGTCCACTCAAAAAATTAGCAAAGCATAATTCTGAAAGGCTTTCCTGCAGCAATAACAGATAATGGTCACAAAGAAAGATGATTTGAACCTGCTCAACAACATCACTATCTGGAACCTACAACAATGAAGGTTGCTATAATTTGCCTACGTTATTTTTCAGAAAACATTGCATTGTTTGGCTTATAGTAAATACTACATCCAATAAATACTATCAGGTTGGATGAGAAATATGCCAAAAACTGACAAATAAACGGTTCTTTTTATGGAGATGATACGGACTTCGGACACATTCAGTTTGAAGCGGACCACCCTGTTGGACCTCATAGAAAGTACATATTGTCAGAACCTGTCAACTCCAACAGCCCGCTGAAATACATGACAGCTTCTTTGTGAGACTATTAAGGTCTTCAACTGAGGGGCTTCTGTTTCCAAATATTTTGTATTTAGTGCAAGATGGGCAGTAATGTCTGGCGCAATGAGTGAGGCCAATACAATGACTCATTGTGGACTAGGAAGAGAGAGAGAGAGGGGACTAGGAAGAGAGAGAGAGTGGGCTAGGAAGAGAGAGAGTGGACTTTCGGAGTTCACAGAGAAGAGATATTAGTCACAAGTCTCTGAACTGCTCCCATACACGACTGTGTGTACAACTAGAGTCCACTGCAATGAACATGAACATGAACATGAACATGAACATGAACATGAACATGAACATGAACATGGCATGTGAACAATAAGGATTAAATGACACCTGTTGATCTAAACAAGTCTGTTGACGAACAGTTCTCAGGCTTCTCAGCTGAAAGCCAAACATTGCTTTCGGATGATGTGATCATTTGGCAGCTGGCTTACTGTTTGCGGAGCTGTAGGACAGTAATTATATTCTTTTTTCAGAAACTCCTCATAATATTTATTTGACGTGATAGAAAAACAACCCAACATTACATTTTTCAAGACCCAAGATTTTTATTTCACAAAGGACATGTGCATCATACCTACCACAAATCGTCACATTGTGTCTCAACGTTATTTGAGAATCATAATACAGTTTTCTTTCTACTTCTATCTCAAACGTCTGTGGCTGCTCCATCAATACTATTCCTCTGATACAGTATTATACCTCCCTCTCTCTTCTTCTGTGTATAGGAAAATATGAGTGTCCTTCCAACTCCTGACCTATATTTGTAGCAAATTAACAGTGCTCTATTGTTACGCTCCTCCTGTTAGGCCATTATAGACCTTGAAAAAAACAAACTATAACACTGAGGTAAGGATCCAAATTACAGACGCAATTTGAAAAGCAGAAATCCCCCTGGTCATCTGCAGTCACTGGAGGATATTCGAAAGAAAAACAATAGCCTATCTTGCGCAGGAATTCTTGCCTCAGGTGGTGCTTCACAATATCATATATTCGGTTGGCTCCAAGTCTTTAGCCTTGTCATTATGTGAAAGAATGCTTCGCAACCGTGCAAGTAATAAAATCCCACAGAATCCTATGGAAAATTGGCCAGTGGAAAACTGCCATTTAGAAAAACTGGCCCAGCATATGAGAAACATTTGAGAGAACACAATAGAAAATCATTCCATCCAACTAATTTAACCGTTCACATGGAAGGAGACATGAAAACACTGTTGCGGGACAAATGCAGATACAATAATACAAAACAACTTTTTAAGTGGTAAGCATACACGTTTGTGCTACAATATTTCCACCCATAACCTATTGGCCTGGGTGTCAGATCTGAATTGCTTGCACAACTCAATAGTGAATAAACCTAGTGAGCTAACTCTGGGGCTAACACAGCTCCTCACGTCTCAGGCACAGTAACTCATGACAGCAGATTGTGTTGAATCATCTGCGCTACTCTGGGGACCTCTGGGCACCAACCCCAGCAGCTGATCCAGGTCAAGGAACCATGGTAACAGACTTGGTATCAATCTCAGGTCACCTCAGAACCATGTTAGCCCCATGCATTAGTGATATGAGCTAATGCAAATACTCAGGTCTCAGGCTACTTCTCATGCAAACCAGGTAAAGTATACTCATAGTACTGCAATGTAAAAACAAACATACAAGAGACAAAGCACAGTTTTAGGTTTAACCTAAACATTTCATCTGTTATTTTGTATTTACAATAAATATGATCATTTTGATTCCTTGGCACATTCAGAAAATGCATTAACAGCAGTATTCACCAGAACAAGTCAGTCAGTAATGGTAAAACTCTCTACAAATATTTTGGTTAAATCACAGTTTGCCAATCAACCACCACGAGAAGAAACCAAGGATGGATTTGTTGTTTACAATTTGTTAAGTATTTCATTTAGTCTGACGTCAACATTAGAAGTAGCAAATGCTTTCAACAACGCTCTGTAACAACAATTCTGCTGACTAATTGTAATTAAGAATGTGGCACGTCAAACAGTAGTGAGTTACACTGAAACAGAATAATAAACAAAAGCTAATTATTCTATAAAAAATAAGCATTGCTCTGTTTCCGGCTTAATTAAAATGCATATGAAATGCTGTGTATTTTCTGACAATGTCCTCTGTAGTAAATATGTTACTTCAGAATAAAGTCACTGGGTAAAGCATTAAGTGAAAATTAAGATGAGCAAAAGCCTTCCAGCTTCTCTGGGTTTAAGAACCGGAGTACCTCCCTTATTCCATCCTGACAGACCTTGGAAAATTCACTCTGCTTGTATCCTTCCTCTTTGAATTTCCTCCAAGTCCCTGTGTAAAGAAATCAAGTAATCAAACAACACACTAACACAGAGCAAATCCATCCTTTTGTTGGCAGGATGCGGGACGGTCACTCACAAAGGGGAAAACAGAGGACTGTGTGTCTAATCTAGTCTAGAAAATATGTTATTACTGTTATCGACCATCCACCACCTAGTCATATTAGCAAGCAACTAAGAAGCTCATCTAAAAATGAAGCTAGGATTATATGATACACAGTTCATTTTGTGGAAAAAAAGATATGAAAAAGCCCCCAAAACAAACCTTCATCTAGTGTTGTCAGTAACGTGTAGTTTTCTGGGTGATCTATAAGGTCTTTCTTCAGAACATCTCCAGTTTCAATCAGTTGTAAATCTCCTAGGAGGGAGTTAAAGATTAGGGTTGTTGTATATTTTCTAATAAACAACAAAATACACAGCTGCAATTTTGCCATCAACACTGCCATGTTAGATGACATTACAATTTACCTGCCCTCTAATACCCCCCCCCCCCCCCCCCCCTAGTTACCTCCTACTGTCTTCCATACTTGCACTTCAACTTCAGCAGTCTCTTGTCTTTCAATAGCAATGATCCTAACTGTGTCCTCTGTGTGACCCTTCCATGATGACTCAACTCTGTACACTGAGAGCTTGTTGTTGTTGTCTTGTCCAGGACGGCAGTCTGACCTGTTGTTCTCAGCCTTAAGATCTGGAGGCAGGAAACACAAACAAACGAAATGGTCTGATTCATCTGTTTTGTTAAATCTGTCATCTGTCAGATTGTCATAGCTCCCCTGGTCATAGCCCCCCTGGTTAAATAATAATGAGTTATTAGCCATGCTGAGTTACCTGGACAGATCTTACAGCACTTCCCCTCGCTTTTCATGGGATGCTGGCATGGGTACTGGCTGGGACACGTGATACGTTTGCACTCCTGCGTGCCGTCCGTACAGGTGCACAGGATGCAGTCTAGAACCTTCCCTAGCACGGGGTGCCACACGTCACCATGAGAATATGTCTTGCCGCTGTATAAACACGCTGGGAGGAAAACAAACACACAAGACAGTAATGATTTAAACAATCACCCAGCTGAAAAGACAAGCAACACACGGACCATCAAAAGGAATTCCCCTATCATAGACAAACGGAAAAACCGCAGGCTGATTGTAAATGTTGGGCTGTTGTGAAGCGCTCACCTCTCTGGTGCTTCTTTTGCAGCAGGATCTTCACGGTGGTCTCCGCGGAACCTTTGAAGTGAAGTTGGGGCAGGCTGAGGCCTCGGGGAGCGCCCCGCACTGTGGGCGGAGTCGCACGGACAGACCGCCCTCGGAGCTGCTCGCCCGCACACTGGTCCACTGAGTGTCTCTGGTGTATTCAGACACAAATAGACGCAGGCATCATAGGGTTATTATTAATAGGGCAGCATAGGGCATTATTAATAGGATTCACTTGCATTTCCAGTCTCAATGAGTTGGAGAGGTCCACTTGTTACATGTATGTGGGAACATCCAGTATAAATAATGAACACGGACGTCCAGTAGGGAGTGTCCCCTCAAGTCCAAATGATCTGAGCGTGTCTAAGATGATGTCTAAGATGATGTCTAAGATGATGTCTAAGATGATGTGTAAGATGATGTCTAAGATGATGTGTAAGATGATGTCTAAGATGATGTGTAAGATGATGTGTAAGATGATGTGTAAGATGATGTGTAAGATTGGGTGATTATGGAGAAAGAAAATGTGGTGACCCTAAACAGAGCAATACAAATGATGCAATATTTATGAGATGTTTTTATTTTTGTTTTGTATATATATACGGTATATATATATATTTAAGAGCCTTGGATATGAGACATTGAAACAGCAAAGGACCTACCACGCCTCGATTCAACTGCTGGCCCCCATCCTCAGCTGAGGAGAACCCGTTAAGACCACCATCTAGTCAGGAGAGAGAACATAAGGAGATGTCAACACTCTGGTCCATCTACTTGACATCATTGTTAATGTAGACAGACAGGAAACACAACACATGACAGAAGAAGAAAGTAAAACAACTATCCAGCGGTTGCTTTGATTACCACAGAAAATACATTGAAATATCTCAAACATATCTGCAAGTGAAAAGCCAGAAATGTGATGACCTTTGCACACCAAACAGCACGTCTCGGGGACAGACACGGAGGGACAGGTTAGTGGCTGGCAGGTTTTCAAAGCACAGAAGATGTTTCCATTCTTCCAAGATAAGAAAAGAAAGAAAGAGAAAGAAAGAAAAGAAATCCAAAAATGAAAACAATTAGTTATCGATGAAGGGATTGGTTATTGATTGACCGGTCGAACCCTGACACTGTGACAGCCGTTCATTTTCTTTTATGGGAAGAACTCTCTGGATGACGGTACAACAGCATGATGTCACCTGATGTGACATTAATAATAATGATGTTTGAAGCTGCGAAAGAATGTCCCATGTTTTCTACACTAGCAGTTATACCTTAATCTACACCTTAGCAGCCTTGTCTATATGTATAACAGCCATGTCTATATATATATATATATATATATATATATATATATATATATATAACAGCCTTGTCTATATATAGTATATATGTCTATATATAGTATATATATATATATATATATATATATATATATATATACACACACTGTATACTGTAATTGATTGATAAAACTATAGCTATCCTTGTTTCCACCAAATCTAAGCCCCTGAATTTTCCACGTGAAGAAACACATCAGCACATTATTGAGCTACACATCACAGTCACAAAGCTGTATCCTAAACTAGAGGTAGAGAGGGGGACTTACAGAACATGTGCACATGACACACTGATTGGTCTGTCTAGATGGGAAGAGGTCCAGGTTAGCGAAGGTCTCCCCTGGCTGGTAAACACTTCCATTATACCTGCAGGACTTCACCGGAGCTCTCAGCCCAGCAGGAATCCTCGGTTCATCTGAGGAGAGACCATCACAGGCAAGAAACGTCCACAAAAACAGGCTACTTTTCTCCTATTGTATATACTTGCTACTTTTCCTCCATCATTGGAATGGAGGAATGAAGATTAGTATAAAGATATATGACTGAGAAGCTTTTGAAAAGACACCAAGGGGCGTATTAAAATGTGCCTTGAGCAAAGGACAAAATAACTGATAAGTGTGCTCCAAATCAACGCCTGTATGATGAACATGGCAGATCCTACCTGTACAGCGCGGGCAACACTGTTGAGAGTCAGTCACTGGGTTGTCACAGCGCAGCGTGGGACACTTTATTGTGTGACATTTCACATGGCCTGTCTAGGAGAAGAAGTTTACATGGTTTACTGGCATAACTTGAAATCCCTCCCTCCAAAACAGACACACGTTATCACAGGCATCTGTCACAGTAGCGTCAGAGAGAGAGACAGAGAGAGAGAGAGAGACAGACAGACAGACAGACAGAGAGAGAGAGAGAGAGAGAGAGAGACAGAGAGAGAGAGAGAGAGAGAGAGAGAGACAGACAGACAGACAGACAGACAGACAGACAGAGAGAGAGAGAGAGAGACAGACAGACAGACAGACAGACAGAGAGAGAGAGAGAGAGAGAGAGAGAGAGAGAGACAGACAGACAGAGAGAGAGACAGAGAGAGAGAGAGACAGACAGACAGAGAGAGACAGAGAGAGAGAGACAGACAGACAGACAGACAGAGAGAGAGACAGAGAGACAGAGAGAGACAGAGAGACACGTCTGACGCATTTAAGATGATCTATTGTCATTAAGAGTTCAGAGACTATGGTGATTCATATTGAGTCCAGAATAGTGTTGTAGCCTATAACTCCTCTTAGTAACCAACTCTTTTACATGATTTAATATGACAGATGTGGGGAAACTTGGCATTCTGACTTGACTTGTTTATACAATATGAACCAAAGTGAGTCAGTAGCCTATAGTTGTATTGTTGTAAATTACTTAACCTTGTTTTATTTCTAGCTTCTTTCTTCTTTTTTTTTTCTATTTTTATCTTCTTGGTCAGGCTGCATTTGTAAATAAGAATTTGTTCTAATATGTTTGCCTGGTTAAATAAAGGTTAAATAAAAATAAAAAAGAGTACCTCGGTGCAGGCACAGCGCATACAGAACATTGTGCCCAGGGGCTCCAGATAGGGGTGCCAGCTGTCCCCGGGACGGTAGGTCTGCTCTTTGAAAGTACAGACGACCGGCGACACTGGGGGCAGAGAATTAGGGTTAGAGGAAAGTCTGGCACTCAGGTTTACAAGAACTTAGTGCACAAGAACCATGTGCACTATTAGAAGAATTTGCCATTTTAGCTTTCTTAGACAGGGATAAAACTTAAAAGACACATAAAAATGGCCAAATGTAGAAGTTATTTGGAACAAGAATGAAAGAATGAAACCATAATAAAGTGCAAAACAAAAAGCCAAAAGGATTATACAACATTTAATACAACATGTAGAAAATCAGAATACGTTTTTTTCTTTCTCCATAGAAAGTTTCATCAGTAGTGGATAAAGGTTTAACAGTAGATTTGCAAACTGCCAGGCCTACCTTTCCGAGTTCTGATCAGCTCCATGTCACAACCAGCGAACCAACGAATAAAAATGAACAAGAAAATGTGCTTCATTTTGGGATAATTCCTCTCCAATGCAAAATGAAATTCAGCAACTGCGACAGCAAACCCCAGGATAGTGTGAAACCCCGCATTAAATCACGCATTTATTCTAGGCTTATCGAAGGCGCCTCCTAGAGGCAAGAATACGCATTACGCAGAACCGTGGAGAGAGTCATGAGTTATTGGGTGAAATATAATTCCGTTGAAATGGAGGAGAGTGAAGAGTTCAGGTCAAGACTTTAATCGTATAGCCTTTTACAAAAGCCTTGTGGCAATCAGTTAACTCGCTTATCACCAACAATCTAACACATAACCTGTAGCCTATATGATGTAAAGGACTACGTTTTTTTTGCGCGCAGGCACATAGCAAAATCATGCCCAGGCAACCATGCCCATACAACCATGCCCAGACAACCATGCCCAGACAACCATGCCCAGACAACCATGCCCATACAACCCTGCCCAGACAACCATGCCCAGACAACCATGCCCATACAACCATGCCCATACAACCATGCCCAGACAACCATGCCCATACAACCATGCCCATACAACCATGCCCATACAACCATGCCCAGACAACCATGCCCATACGTAACACAACCATGCCCAGGCAACCATGCCCAGACAACCATGCCCAGACAACCATGCCCAGACAACCATGCCCATACGTAACACAACCATGCCCATACGTAACACAACCATGCCCAGGCAACCATGCCCAGACAACCATGCCCAGACAACCATGCCCAGACAACCATGCCCATACGTAACACAACCATGCCCAGGACCCCTCTCACCCCCTCCACCAATCATTTCAGCCACTTCCATCAGGCCACTGTTATAGAACTCCACTGGCCCGGAAAAACACATATAAAAAATCATTCATTCCCACTGCAACCACCGCCCTGAACATTTTAAAATAGGAAGCACACTGCATTTTATCATTTTAGCTTTTTAAATCATAATACTGTTTTTATTACTATTATTTTTAAATGACTAGACTTTTTAAATAGGCACTACATAAACACTGTTATATCTGTCTGTTTTTATTGTATTAATGTATGTGACCTATGTGTGTTTTAATGTGGAAACTGTATTCTTGAGCTGCACTTCTGCCTGTCAAAGGAGAATTTCTGTCACTCTGTGACAGACAATAAAGCAATCTTGAATCTTGAATCATACGTAACACACGTTTCCCAAGGAATGGATGACGTCATAATTGAATTGAATGTGCTCGACGGCTTTGACTTTGCGGGCCACAGGTGGACCAACACTTCCCACAGGTGGACACTTCACATACAGGTGGACACTTCCCACGTACAGGTGGACACTTCCCACGTACAGGTGGACACTGATTCTCGAACCCTGTTCCCACATACAGGTGGACACTTCCCACATACGGCGACGCTCCAACTGGACCAATGGTGTTGACTCGTGCGCAACGACGGGCGCAGCGCACTCGACGCGGTGACCAGGGTTCAGGCGCCCGTGTGAGACCACCACTTGTCAGGCGTCGTACAGGGAGGGCACGTCGGCGACGGACCCGAGGTCCAGGGGGTTCAATATTTGTGGAGAAACGGACATGGCATCGAAAGCGACTGAGCTTGCTTCCACGGATACGAGGCAGAGTGAGAAGATGATTGAAATGCCGATTTCGTGCAGGACACTGGCTTATTCAAAACGACATAGCCTACGCTGGTCTTGCCCTTTGCATTTAAACAATAAATGGCAACAATAAGAGAAATACTATGTATTTGTGCCTTCTCTCTCAAAAGTTGGGTAAAACTGCAACAAAACGAGACACAATAACACAACATAGGATATCTTCAAACATTCTAAATTTATTATAACAGGTTACACAGGGTAAAACTGGTTCTGTCTGCAAAACAACTACACATGCCTTTATTGACAGGGCAAGGGAAAGCATGGAATAAAACAACATTAACACACATTAACACACATAAATGTGACATTTCTTCAATTTGACCAGACTAGATTAAACAATATATTTGAATAGCCTAACCGGACAGATTTTGAATGATTAAAAAAAAGCATTTATTCAAGCTGAATTCAAACAGTGATTTATAGACAGTGACATTTTGCCTCCATTATCCATTATTATAACCTACAGTCTGAATTATGACCAAAGACACAATCACCAAATTGGAAGTTTTCATTGAGGTTTAGCCTACCTGTATGTCCAACAACAGAGCTAGTTTATTTCTAAAGGTAAATATTTTGCTCACAAACACTTAATGTGTTGGATCGAAACATGAACATTCATCTGCAACGGTTTGGGAAGACAATGTAGATAAAAACGACATAGAAAAAACATTCTGATAAGACAAGCTGTACCTCCTTCCTGCCACAAGATGACGCTAAAACTCATTTCCTAGTAAAGGCTAAAACTGACGAGTTCAGTTTGGTGTATTGAAGCGGGTGCAGAACACAGTCCAGGACAGAGAAGACAGAGGGTTCCAGGACCTACCATGCCCGTGAGGTTCACTCATTACATAGACCTAGAACATCCTTGACATGATGTAGGATCTTGCTGTATTGTACTGTGGATTAAAGTCCCACACCAAACCATTTTGCTTACTGGCTTTTCTAGACTAACTGAGGGACTTTAATACTTGTACAACTACAGGTTCTCTGAGGTACTCTCAATGCTCCCAACACTTTCTCTGTTACACACTCAAGTCTCTCTCTCTCCCACAGATAGACAGACACAAGACACACACACACACACACACACACACACACACTCCCTCTCTCTCTCTCAGGAACTACTGCTGCTTGCCACTGTATCGTCCTCTCCTTTCTTCAACTTTTTCTTGGCCCGCATCTCGTTCAAGGCTTCCTCTATGGAGCGGGTGTCCCTCTTGTTGGCCACAGGTACTGGGGGTGGAGGGACAAGGGTGAGTTCCGTTAGGCAAAGGATATAGTGCACATTAAGGAAGTAAGGACTAGGAACACAGGTGCAGAGGAACATGAAGGTGTTTCCACTCACCACAGCCATAGGCCTGGTTGGCTTCTAGTGTGTGAGCAGCTTCCTTAGCAGCAGAGGTGCCTATGAGATGGCTGTACTTGTCACGGTAGTTGGAGCTCGGAGAGGCTGCCCGCTTCTCTGACTTCCTGGCCGCCTCCTCCTCTAACGCAGCCTGTTCCTGTAGAGGGAGAGGGCAACAGCGTATAATAGAGCATGTCGGTGGTGGGTGTGTTCATGGTATGGGTGTGTCCCACTGCAGGTGAACGGGTGGCTAATTATCACCTTTGCCAATATAGTATTGTCAAGCTTGTGTTTGCCAGAGAGAAAGGGTCGGGCAGGGTGCCTTTACTTCTGTTGACCGCTTTGTTTTGATATCCAATGTGTAATGCCATCTGCACCAGTAGCATGTTCATCTTATAATAAAACACCATAATTGGTATCATGGACTCCTGCATCTTCTTGGACTATAAGCACGTCGGACAGATGCACCTTGCGGCTACATTTGTTCGTTTGATGGTCGCAGCAGAGCATATCTGGGTAACGTCATAACAGAGCGTAACCGCAGGGTCCCCGGTTCGATTCCGGCCGGGGACATATCCTGCATGTCATCCCTCCTCTCTCTCTCACCCATCCTTCCTGTCTAAATCTCTAATATATATCTGTCAATAAAAAAGAAAAATATGAGTGGGACTGCCCCACTCAGAAAAAATAACTTAAAAAAAAAAAGAACAGAGCATATCTGAGTAATGTCAGCGTACATGTATCTATTAAAGGGTGGCAAAACTCAAGAGCCTGTTCCATCGATACTTACCATGTTATAACTAACACGTTAGAACTACGCTTCACCTACTTATCACTCTTCCCTTTCCTCTTATGACAGTTTGTGTTTCTAGTCTTACCTTTAGTCTGCGCCGCTGTTCCGCTTTCTTTGGGTCCCACTCTTCTCCTTTACGGTACGCCTCCAGCTCATCATCTGACGGAGCAAACTCCTGTAGGGCAGATAAAACACATCACCACACGCTCCTGTAGGGCAGATAAAACTACATCACCACACACTCCTGTAGAGCAGACAAAACACATCACCACACACTCCTGTCATGTAGATAAACTACATCACCGCACACTCAAATAACAATAACAGCCGATGTTTAAGAATGTACAAAAAGGAGACAGACCTTCTTGAAGATCATGACATATCTGCTCTCCTCGTCCTCACCGAAAGAGAACGACGTCAGTCCAGCGACCTCTGCTACGTCGTGCCTAGACAGGAAGCGAGTCGATGAGATTTGTTAATGAAATGTTCCATCTCATCTCTGTTCGCTTCCTACAAATAGTATCTTTTTACGATAAGTCGCGATACATATTTCTACGTTTGTTGATCATTTATAAACAGAGCATGCTCTGAAACGACAACGTTTATTGTACGTCCCAAAACTCAGACGAGAGTTGAAGTTGATCTCACTTACAATATACTTCTTTCAATCTTTCCCATGGGGTTGTACTTCCTCTTTGGTTGTGTACTGTCTTGAATGAAGTCTGACACTTCTTTCTCCATCTGAAAGAATGAGAGATGGAGGAGGTCAGTCTATGTTGGTCTCCATGACAACAACAGGCTACTGAGATGTAGAGGTGTGTCACAGGTTAACTGACTGTACATTGCGCTGAGTGAGCAGATAATATAATGCAACTCTACAGGTGCTTCTGTGCAGACTATTAACACAGACGGGCACATGGACCCGCAGGTACACCGTTCTGCAGTCAGCCAGAGAGCTGCTTACCTTCTTTCTGAAGTCTGCTTTCTTTCTCTTCTCATCCTCCTGCATCTTCTTGAGTCTGGCTGCCTGTTCTGTTGAAGATAAGTCGTGTTGTTTGTGAGTCAATTCCTTTCATCGAGACTACATTCATATATCTGCACATTTTCACAATAATATTGTAATATAATATAGTAATTATTATTATTAATATATTATTAATATATAATATAATAATATTATTACTATAATATAACTATAATAATATAAACTAGATTGAATGGCACCAGGAACATAAATCATGCTTACAGTAACAGCAGCATTATGTCAATAATAAGTGGAGGCCTCGTTCACATATCATTTTCGAACTCTAAAGACTAATTGGGAAACATAACTTTCATTATTATCAAACAACGTAGTGAGGCGGGGCTGCTTTGAACGTCAAAACATCTCGCTACGCAGCGCTTAAAGGACGGATCATCTGGCCAATGAGAGGGCCGTAAGAGCTGCCTCTGGCCAATGAGAGGGCCGTAACAGCTGCCTCTGGCCAATGAGAGGGCCGTAACAGCTGCCTCTGGCCAATGGGGGAGCTGACTACATAGTAGGCGAATACTCGTGCGTGACTGGGTACATTTCGGCACACATAATAGGGGTGAAGACTTATTATCCCTAAGATGTCTCCCCCTCTGTCAATCGAATTAGTTGCAAAGAAATGGAGGAGAAAGATAGACATGTTATATAGCTGATACCTTTGGCCTTTCGTCGGCTCGCCTGATCTCCGACCGTGGGAGGTTTCTGCATGGAGCTTAAGATCGAGCCGAGGAGGTCCGCCATCTTGGCCTGAATGACGCTCAACGGAAGCAAGCGGTTTAATGGGGAGGGTTTGCGCATGCGCACATCCGCGTTTAGAATGGATTCTCTATTACTATTTGTTTGATAATAATGAAAGTGAATGAAACTCTCTCTGTTTTGTTTATTTTCTTGTTTGTCTGAGTTCCATAATGTTGTGGTGACTTTTTGTTATTAGGGACTTATTATTATCCATGTAAATATTTATTTTAGGATATTTTAGGATATATTTTAGGATATTTATAGCATAGCATAGAGTACAGCACAGTGTTTTATTTGTATAGTATAGTATATAGTAGGGTTAGGGTTAGGGTATAGTGTATATATAGTATAGTGGATAGTGTATATAGCCTTTATTTATGTAAACCAGCTCTTTCCCCTTCTTGTTTTTGTATTTTTTTCCTAGCACCAGGGGAGCCACCCCTCCCAAATTTCGTTGTATGGTACCTGTACTGTATTAATGACAATAAAGACCATTCATTCATTCATTCAAATGTTGACATTGCTGACAGTGCTTTTTAACCTTGACATTTATGTCTCCCTCCCTCTCTCTTTACGCTGTAAAGGTCAGCCTCTCTCTGTCTGGAGGTGTTGACTCCAACACTGGGTGAGGGAGCAGAAGGAGGCAGTCAGTAGAGGGTGACAGACACGTGTGACAGCAGAGAGGAGAAGGTGATGAGCAGTAGTAACACTCTCTCTCTCTCTCTCTCTCTCTCTCTCTCTCTCTCTCACACACACACACTCCCACACTTACACACTCTCTCTCTCTCTCTCTCTCTCTCTCTCTCACACACACACTCCCACACTTACACTCTCTCTCTCTCTCTCTCTCTCTCTCTCTCTCTCTCTCTCTCTCTCTCTCTCTCTCACAACATGGCCTCATCACACTGGAAGGACAGACCGACTCACCAACCTGTCTGTTTTCTGAAGAAGCTGTTACACCAGAAACAGTTGTGGATCAAAGGAAGTGTAGTTTTTCTAAATATGAAACTTAAGCAGCTCATTGGGGAAGTGGTTTGACATGTGCTTGTCATGGTTGTCTGTGCCTTGATTTCAAGTTATAGAACCAACAAGCCAGGAATATGGAATAAGTACAGAACAAGTACAAACCTATCGGTGTTTCCAGAGGAGTGTAAGAGATAAGGAATGAGTCATGAAGGCTAGGCAAGTAGAGGTGTGTAGAAAGGTTTCGCTTAAGTAAAATATTTACTTGTTAATAACCTTACTGCAGACAAAGCTCGAAAACGTCAATTAGGCCTACACCCCAAACACTGAATGAAATACAGAATGCCAGTCTATAGCTTGAATCTTACAATGACAACGCATTTAGGGCTGTGAGACACTAACAGAGACACTAACAGAGACACTAACAGAGACACTAACAGAGACACTAACAGAGACACTAACAGAGACACTAACAGAGACACTAGCAGAGACACTAGCAGAGACACTAACAGAGACACTAACAGAGACACTAACAGAGACACTAACAGAGACACTAACAGAGACACTAACAGAGACACTAACAGAGACACTAACAGAGACACTAACAGAGACACTAGCAGAGACACTAACAGAGACACTAACAGAGACACTAACAGAGACACTAACAGAGACACTAGCAGAGACACTAACAGAGACACTAACAGAGACACTAACAGAGACACTAACAGAGACACTAACAGAGACACTAACAGAGACACTAACAGAGACACTAACAGAGACACTAGCAGAGACACTAACAGAGACACTAACAGAGACACTAACAGAGACACTAACAGAGACACTAACAGAGACACTAGCAGAGACACTAACAGAGACACTAACAGAGACACTAACAGAGACACTAGCAGAGACACTAGCAGAGACACTAGCAGAGACACTAACAGAGACACTAACAGAGACACTAACAGAGACACTAACAGAGACACTAACAGAGACACTAACAGAGACACTAACAGAGACACTAACAGAGACACTAACAGAGACACTAGCAGAGACACTAACAGAGACACTAACAGAGACACTAACAGAGACACTAGCAGAGACACTAACAGAGACACTAGCAGAGACACTAACAGAGACACTAACAGAGACACTAACAGAGACACTAACAGAGACACTAACAGAGACACTAGCAGAGACACTAACAGAGACACTAGCAGAGACACTAACAGAGACACTAACAGAGACACTAACAGAGACACTAACAGAGACACTAACAGAGACACTAACAGAGACACTAGCAGAGACACTAACAGAGACACTAACAGAGACACTAACAGAGACACTAGCAGAGACACTAACAGAGACACTAACAGAGACACTAACAGAGACACTAGCAGAGACACTAGCAGAGACACTAACAGAGACACTAACAGAGACACTAACAGAGACACTAGCAGAGACACTAACAGAGACACTAACAGAGACACTAACAGAGACACTAGCAGAGACACTAACAGAGACACTAGCAGAGACACTAACAGAGACACTAACAGAGACACTAACAGAGACACTAACAGAGACACTAACAGAGACACTAACAGAGACACTAACAGAGACACTAACAGAGACACTAGCAGAGACACTAACAGAGACACTTGTCAAACCTCTGCCTTGTTCTGCTCCCATGAAGGCCCCTGCAACAGACATACTAAATGTGTGTGTGTGTGTGTGTGTGTGTGTGTGTGTGT